>NW_006800583.1:74317-91250 GCF_000485575.1 Poecilia formosa | reverse complement strand
TTTTTTTTTTTGCCAAAATAATTATTTTAAGGGACTAAAAACTCAAACGAATTAAATTTCCCAAACATAGAAGAGCATTGACAAGTTTAGTATTTACATTACTGAAAAAATCTGATGTGATTTTTTTCAGTTTAAGGAGCACTGAAAGGCACTCCTTAATCACATCTTTTAGTTATATACCGATGGAAAGTCAGATAGATTGGTATTGTATGTTGTGACTTTTCTCTGGAAGATGTGATGAGGGTTGGACGTTTTTTCTTTTTTGTTGTTCTTTAGGTTTTTTATGGATTCTTATAATAATAAATGTTCTGATCAAATTCATTTTTTAAGTAGCACCAATTCAATCTCACATGACATTAATTTATGTCATCTAAGAATTTGGTCTCAGAATAAACGTAATATATAGATAGTTGAAGTAGATGCCAACACATGACTCTTGATAAGTCAAAAGGTTAAGTTTATGGGTCATTTTCCATCATGAGACGAGAACTGAGTCCAAAAGATAAGGAATGCCATTGTTCTATTTATTGAAGTCTGCAGACCTGGGAAACCAGCCTACAAGAAAATGTATATAATGAGATGAGTGTCTGGTAGAGATTGCTTTTGACCTGCGGACTGTGTAACTCAATGCATTGTCTCCATGCAAACAAGGAGTATATCAAAGGAAACTAATTATGTCTTGTTGTCTAACCGAGACATATTTATACGTACAGCTCTGGAAAAAAAAATTAAGATTACACTTAAAATGATCAGTTTCTCTGATTTTACTTTTTATAGGTATATGTTTGAGTAAAATGAACATTGTTCTTATATTCTATGAACTACTGACAACATGTCCAAAATTCATAGCAAAAATGTAGTATTTACCCTAGTAAAAAAAAAAGTATACTTTAGTATATTAAATGTTAACATACTGTAGTACTTGTATGCATCTGCTTATCTCTGCATTATTTCCCATACTGACTAGGCTGATCTGAGCTTAAGTGCGTTACTATTCATTGTTACTTTGTTGAATGCAGAATTCTGCATGCAGCGGTTGTGTGTTCTGGGAGGAATGTTTTGTTTCAGTTCTTGATGCTCGCTGACTCTGGTGTGGACGCGTAAAGTTTGTCTCCATCGGCGTTAGAGCATTTTATCTATCCAGTTGTACTCCGGTTCCGTTATCTTCATTAAAAGAAGATCGACATTAATCCCTCCTGGAGTAGTTATTATCCCGCACCTTTACAATCCATCCGTGGCCGTCGTAACAATACTTTGATTGATGTACTTAAACTGTGCTATTTTGGAACAACGTTTTTTTGTGCTTAGTATATTTTAATAGTATTTAAATAGTATTAAATTACAATTTTTAGTATACTTTAACGTACTTTTTTGGAACAACTTCAAGTTGTTCTTAGTATACTTTTTTATGTACTAATTCTGAGTAGTATATTAAGTATATTAAAAATATACTTTTAATATACTTAAAATATTCTAATATATTTTAAATATACTGCTAATATATTAGTAATGTATTTAAATTACACTTTTTAGTTATGATTTACTGCCATTGCTAATAAAGTACAATTTTAATTACTCATAAAAGTCTTCTTTATTCCTACTTTCCTATTTTGTACATTACATGCATAACTATACTACAATTACATGGAAAGATTAATTACACAAGACGTTCAAGGTAATTCAAATATTTTGTTTTATTACCGACATTTTAAAATTGTCCAATTTTACTCATAACTTTATGAACTTTACATAAATTACCAGTTTACACATCAAAAGTGAACACAATGAACATGAAAATTTAAGTGTGACAAAAAAACATGAAAGTTATTATTTTAAAGAACAACAATTATAATTACATTGTGCTTTCAATATATTACCATTTTGGTAACACTTTATTTGATGGGGTGTGCATAAGCAAATTCTCATTAAAATTGTCATTATTTACTGAATAATGAATGAATGACACTTCATGACACTGTTGGTATGTTCCTAACATGAGTGAGGATCAACGACAGAACATTCCCGTTCACTGCACCTTACAGAAACCTACAAAAAAGAACAATAGAGCAATTAAACAGAGAAAGCATTTGTATTTTAAAGAGGACAGAAAAATGGCAAATAAAAAAATAATATTTCCAATTTCAAGTCGTTGTGGACTCGCCATGTATGTGACATCATCAGAAGTGATGATGTTTGGGACCGAATGCCTGGGGTGGAAAAACATTTCTGGGTGACTTCTTTGCCTGTTTATGTTAGAAGTAGAAAAAAATAGTCAGCAATATCACAGAATCAGTTGATGTTGGCATTAACTATGAAGCTGTTTTAAGTGTGGACTTAAGGAGACAAACTACCTTAAAAGTTTTCCATCCATGATCTGAACACAATGATCCTTGCAGGGTGGTGAGGGGGGCTGGTGGTGCCCATCTCCAGCAGTCATCAGATGAGAGGCAGGGTTCACCCTGGACAGGTCACCAGTCCATCACAGGGCCCTGAAAGCCAACAATGAATAAAATGCATGAAAGAGAAATGCTAGATTATCAAGGGGAGAATTTCTGTCCAGTTATCTTTAAATCAAATCATGTTTATTAACACACCAGTACCTTCTCTCTCAGGATGGTCTCCATAGTTTCCTCAGGAATATTCCTTTGTCTCAGGAAATCACTCAGGTCATCCATTCTGGGATCTTACACTGGAAGAGAAGATACACAAGACCATCATCATATGTTTCCAATATAATGAAAAGTCATACTACAAATTATAATAATTTTAACTGAAAAACTAATCATGACAGTCATTCATAATGCCATTCAGTACTATTTGTAAAATTATTTTACTAAGGCTACACTTGAGCTATTTCAATGTGTAACCCGCAATTAGTCAATTAGTCAAGACTTTTATTTTTGCGGGCCCATTTCCTGTTTTGCCCCAAACTCTGTCAACTGATTTAAAGCCCCGCCTCCAGCGCACAGTTTGAACTACATCACCTGCTTCACTGTGATTGTGGCTGGCTGTTTGGCATCTTCCTGACAGTTCACCCAAATCTTTGCATCCACTGATTTGATCTTTTGGTGAGTTTGTTTGTTTGTTTGTTAGCAATATTGCTTTAGCATGAAACCTCTGCTTGATTGCTCTTTGGAGCGTTGTTTGTTGGCGTGGTTACCTGGGCCATCACCGGGATGGCAACAGCTGATTACAGTTTAGTAAGCCCCACTCTCTTCCAGAAGGTAACCTGATCGCTGATTTTGTGCCTGTTCTGGCACCTGTTGTATTGATATTGAGTTTCAAATGAAATTAATCAAAATGGGATGTAGCTACATTTAAGTTGATATTCTGCACTATATATTTTTTTTTTCTTTTCCTCACTCTGCTTGAGTATCTGAGTTAATTTGTTTTATTTTTCTTGATTGATATTTTGAAAGTGAACTTTGATTTCAACTTTTCAACTTGAATTTTAACTTGATTAGTTTGAAATATGATTGATATTCTTTTTGTTTATTTAAGTTAAGGTTAATTTAACCTGATTGAAATGTTTAATTATTAGAAATCCAATAATAGCATTTGAATATAATATTTATTGCATTTGTATGTTTGTACATGATTGTTTTGATAAAATACTTAATGGGTTTTCTGGGCTTTTAGGTCGGGTTTTTTTTTTCCTGATCGATCAGATCCTCTTCTGAATCCAAGGATGGCGAGCTAGGAAAAAGGACAAGAACTTTATGATCTTGGAATCCATTTATTTTGAGTTAATTTGTCTCTCATTGTGCATTTGTAATTGTTTTTTTTTGTTTTGTTTTTTTCAAATCACTAATATATTCACCAAAACTAAAACTGCTGAATCCTGTCTTCATTCTCACCTCAGGTTCCCAAAAAGAACCACCTTCTGATGCTGCTCTTGTAGCCGCAGTTAGCTGCATAGCCCATGTCAGAAATCTTTTCTTGATATTCTAAGTTTTTGTTTGACTCAAAGTTTTGCTTGTGATTCTCACATGACGTCGTGGGCAGGGCCTAAAATCACAACAAAAGATTTCTGATGAGTGCAAATAAAAGTTTATGTTTGGCAAATAACTTTTTAAGTTCACGAAACAAAAATTAGTTATTTAATTAAAAAAAAAAGGTTTTTAAACAAAACTTTTTGTTTAAAAAAAAAAAAAAGAAATCATTACAATTCCAAACGTTTTGATTACAATTTTATTTTACTTAACTGAGGTTAGTTTTTTTTATTTTCACTGAATAACTGAAGGGAAAAAAATAACTTCATACTCTGCGAACCAGACCCCAAAGTCTGGATTGAGTTTTTTCCCTACATTGTGTAGTAAAGGAAATTAGAAGACATATATCCATTATGGAGATGATCGGTTTTGGACAGGCGATGTGCCCCTATTGCATAAGCGATACTGAAGAATGACTATCATTAATGATACAGGGAAGAAGCTTGTTATTTATCTTGCTTTGCTAGCAAAGTCGTTAGCTAGCAGCTAGCTAATAGCACAACAACAAAAGCCTAATGTCTGTATGATAAAAATACTGAATCTATAGATAAGAAGTTTTTCCTCACGTTTTTTATTTTTTTTAATTCACCAAAAACTGTTCTGTAATCTGGATTATTCGCTATGTTGAGCTCCAGTTAGCCGCCTTATCTCACTGTGAGAGGCCCGTCCCTTAAAATATGGAACTGTCCCGTATTTAGCTGTTAAATATACTGTTCTGTATTCTACAAATGTGGATGTATAACAATAAGGAAGTGGTCCCCGAGTACTCTATATAGTAGGCTGCCCCAGTCATTGTTTCACTCACGGTGTTGGTGTTGCGATATTGTGCCCAACTGCTTTCTGGGTAACACAGACCAACCGCCGCATTCCCCCCCCCCGGCTTAAAATATAGCGGGACTGGTCCCTTAGTAACCCTAGTCGAAGCGCCCTCCACCCCCACCTCCCGTGTATGAGACTAGGACGACGCGCATTAGTGGGCGTCCCTTATTTTTATTCCTGAAAGGTGGGAACCCTAGCGAGAGGCAATTTTGCGTCGTGCGTCACGGGCAAAAGGTCAAAGGTAACAAGGTGACCGGAGGGCTTATTATGTTGTACAAAAAAAAAAACAACAAATAAACCAAATAATTTTAGTACATATTATTATGTTCAGAAGAGGGCTTAGGAAATGATACCAAAAAAATAAAAAGATAAAAATTTGGACCAAAAGGGCACTTGGGGGCAAGGAGCAAAAAGAGCAGGTGCTAACCCAATAAATCAATGTTAATGGGGAATTTAATAGTTACTCATTAAAGCTTTTTTTATTTAGAACCTTACATTTTTGTAAAGGTGTAGCAGAGATTAGACCAGTGAGACTGAACAAAACTTGTATCTAAGCAACATTTGAGTTTTAGTTTTATTTCTCAATAGGCTGCTTACTGAGAAAAACATGTTTGATGTGCATTATTAGTCATTTTTTCTGTTTATGGTTCCCCCTAATAATGAAATGGGATCTACGCCCTTGATAGTTTCTCGGTATTTTGAGATACTATCTCATTATAATGAGATGCTATCTCGTTAGGGTTAGTTAATGGACTAGTTAATGTAATGGCGTTATTACTCCAGGTGGAAGTATTCACTTCTTAATGGATGGCCGAAAGCCAAAAACTGATTTTTTATTTTTTTTGTTTGTTTTTTTAAGGGTAGAATCTATAATAACTGAAAAACACTGGAGGACACTGTGTCCTTTCACATGGACATTCATGATCAGGCATCAGACAGAATCAAATTTTTACGAAGTGAGTGACACAAATTAATTTATTTTGACAAGCAAAACTGACCAGGGTCACTTTGGAGGTTAATGCTGAAGAAGCAAAAATAAAAGGTCCCCCTGGACCATGAGTTAGCATTATTTTGTCAGTAAATTCTCAAGTCATGTGTAAAACTAAAGAAACAAAAAAGTTGACACAGCAGGAGAAGCGATAGTTTTTCTTCTTTTTCGGCTAACCTATCAGAAATATTTGCAAAGCTACAGCATATGGCAGAACGGGGTGGTCATAAAATTCAGCATATAACTCACTCATGGTGCTGGTTCATGTATGCAAATATAAACACATAAAGCAAGCTAATAAGCACTCTACTAACTACTCACCAGTTATTACACCACGACTTTGTGGTAAATTGAACATGTGTCATTACAGCAAATAAATTTGTATACAATACAAACTTATTTCCCTGTAGGCAAATAAGTTTGGCTACAGGGAAAACTGCTCCACAGAGGACGGCATCGCCATCGTTCTCCACACACTGCTGGAGCATCTGGAGCACAAAAACACCTACACTCGTCTCCTCTTTGTGGACTACAGTTCGGCATTCAACACCATTCGGCCCTGTAGACTACGCCACAAACTCCACCAACTGGGACTTAACACCATCCTGTGCAATTGGATTGTGGACTTCCTAATCAAACATATACAGAGGGTCAGAGTGGGCAGCAACATCTCCTCCACTCTTTCCATTAACACCGGTGCTAATAACCAGGGGTGTTTGTTAAGCCCTCTGCTCTACACCCTCTTCACCCATGACTGCCCTGCCTCTTCTCCCTCCAACCTGATCGTCAAGTTTGCAGACGACACCACCGTTTTTGGCCTCATCACCAACAGCGACGAAAGGGACTACAGGACAGAGGTGCTACATCTTGCCTCATGGGGTGAAAGCAACAACCTGGCTCTAAACACTAAAAAGACCAAGGAAATGATTGTGGACTTCAGGAAAAAAACAACCCTAACATCACAGACCCCCTCTCCATCAGTTCAGAGGCGGTGGAGAGAGTCGGCACTCTTAAATTTCTGGGAGTAACCTTGGCTGAGGACCTTCCTGGGGCACTCGCATTGCTTCCACAGTTAGAAAGACCCAGCAATGCCTTTTCTACCTGAGGAAGCTGAGGAGCTACCACATCCCCAGACCACTGCTGGTGAACTTCTATCAGTAGTGTTCTGACATATGGGTTTCTGGTTTTCCAGCTCCTCCAAAGCAGACCAGCAGGCTCTCCAGCGTGTGGTGAAAACAGCAGGGAAAATCACTGGAGCGCCTCTCCTGGAGATTAGTACCATCTACACCACATGCTGTCACTTTTACTTCTTCTTTGCACTTTACTTGGAAATCTGCTGCTACTGAGTGTTGAACTCCAAACACAATTTTGTTGCCTTTTTTTTGACAATGACAAACTATTGAATCTTGAATCTAATTCTCTGAGAATAGCTTCATTCTTGATGAACTGACTGCATAGATGGAGCTTTGGATTCTATGTTTTCACCTCAAACATCTTAAAACTAATGTTTGTGACAAATAAAAGAAGTGGTTTAATTAGTTGCTGTTGCTGGTGGCACAATGCATTGTGGGATACCTCGCTGACCAATCCCTACTCTCACATATAAACCAATGACCTAAAAATAATAATTCCAACACATCAAAACAAATTAAGTTTTATTGTGAGATTTAAGTATTGCAAACCTAAAATAACTAGAAATATTTTGTTCAGCTGTATGTAAACTAAATATCTTTATGACTTCTGCTAGCTCAGAATCGCCTCTACTTCAAATCACCACTGGTTCACTGGTGCTTGGGAACTCTGAAGGCTTGAATTTTTATTGTTGATTTCATGACAATAAAAACAGAACTGAATTTAACAGATTCAGTTCTATTAAATTTACTTCACTAAGATAACACCAAGCGCCCTTTTTTGAGCAGCAGTGTCCAGCTGAGCTACAGCCCAACAAAGCACATTCCCCACATGGCTCCACCAGACCAGCAGCAATTAGAAAACACTTGGTGGAAGAACATGTCTGCTGAGCTCAACCTACAAACTATTTTTTGTCCAACACTTTTTATAGCTTTGACCTGTTGAGCTATTGAAACTGATTTTATTATCCCCTGTTTTACTATCTGTTGTTTATCATCCTTCTATATTTAACAATAAATTTATTGAGTGTGGGTGTAACTTTGTGTCCATCATTCTCGGGGTTGAGTTCTGCCTATTTATGTGTTCATCTATAAAAGAAATTAGGATATTTTGTTCTTGTATCATCATCATCTCTTTGTTCAAGACACAAAAAAGGTCCATAGTAAAAAGATAAAACAAACAAAATAAGAAGTAAAAAAAATACATTGTAATGCTTTTACTATAATTTACTCACCCTTTGACACACAGGCAAATTATTAAATTATTAAAATATATTTTCTGCTTCCTACACTTAACATTTTGGAAACCATTTCTGTTTTACACAGTTTTTCTTAGTGTGTAAGGGTTAACTAGCTTAGTTAGCTTAGTGCTAGTGATGCAATGGCTACTCATTCTGTCACTCCAGCTGCCTCTATGTCTCTGTCTGGGTCTCCTCCTCTTGTTCTGTCTTTTTTCTAGGAATCTGATTGAATATATTACAAACCAGTGACAACCCAGGGTTCAGCTTCAAGATCCTGTCTGGTGAGTAACAAACCACCAGACAGGATCTTAACAGCCAAATTTAAAAGGAATAAATCTCACAAATACAATTGAACTAATGAAAAACTATAAAACAATTAAATGTGGCTTATTGAGCATAATACCTCTCTCTTCAAAGACTTTGCTAGTTAAGGACTTGATTTGTAATAATCAGATTTTTTTCTCTCAGGAACCTGACTGCAGCAGGAGGATTATGTTGGCATAAAGACAAGCCCTTCTAATTATTTATGTTTTCACATTCTTTGAAGTTCAGATGGATGTGTAGCAACCATTTTTCTTTCAGATTTAAGAATTAATCCATTTCACTGCCGGTCTACCCTGGTACTGAAAGTGGTACCAACACAGGATGTTAACCGCCAATCTGCCACGCATGTAAATACTATTTATGCTGTTCATTTATTTTAAGTCTGTTTCATAAACATATCACTTAAGGCACAAATAGAACTTCAAGAAAACAACTGTGTGCTTAAATATTATTGCATTTGTCAAATCACATCAGTTTTTATTTGTGTTGGGCCAAATTATATCAGTCTGAAAGTAAAATGACTTCAGATTTGAACAGCACTTTTTAGGACCTTCAAAGACATTTTACACACACACACACACACACACACACACACTGATAAGCTACTGATCACTCCATCCTGTGGCCAGGATGGAGTGATCCTGGCCACATCACTCCATCAGCATTCCTGACCAACATTTTTCTGTTTTCACATTATTAACCACTTTGGTGGAAACTAATGAGGATCCTAATTAGTAAACGAATAATAAACACCTAGACACAACACAACAACAGAGGTGGACATAGCAGGAATCGAACCGGCAACCCACTGATTGCAGGGACAACTCCTTGTCACAACTGCCTGAAAAGATGTTTAATATTATTTCATTTTAAGAAGTACATATCAAATGCAGAGACAGTATAATTTTTTAAAGAGTTTGTTAATAGGTAGTTTTATTTATACATTCTGCCACAACTTCAAGGACATTCATGATCTCGATGTGGCTCAAAATGAAAATGAGTTTGATTCCCCTAATGTTGGAAGATGGAACCATGAGTTTTATATTCAAAATTTAACAGGAAAAAAACCCACATTTTAAGCAATATTTATTTTTGTAGAAAATTTCTTACAAAGTCTTCATTATACCTCCTTGGAAGGTAATAACAGTGTCCTGGCCTACTTTCATGATGCCAGCTCAACTTTCTCCTTTTTTCCTTCCATTTCTTCTTGAAAAGATTCAGGACAGGCAAGTTAGCTTTGTGCATCTTTCTCAGAAGCTGAACTGGTTAGATTCAGGCCAAGTTAAATTCACTCCCTGTTTATTCCATTTTACTGTTCCCATATAAACACATGATCTGATTAATCCAGTTAAAAACACTAAACTGGTTCTCCTATTGAAATTAGCACAGTTCTAAGTTTTAAATTCTACTTAGAGAATTGATAAGTTTACAACATTGTTTTAAACAAATTTGACCTGCATGTCTGATGGTGATACAATTCATTGTTGATTTTGTTTATGTCCACACTAGCAGTTAGCTTCTTTATATAAATGATGTGGTTTTCGTGTCAGTTGCATTTCATTTTTTTATAACACAGATGCCTGAAAATTTCAATAGTTGTACATTTTCTGAAGGAATAATCTGTCTTGATATATGACAGTTTATTGATTTACAGCCCCATGTAAATGAAGGCAGTTTGTGGGAAATATTATCCATTTGGCCAATTTATTAGCATATGATTCTAGATTCTCTTGAGCTTTCATAATTAATTGTTGCTTTAATAAGGGAGCATTTTTGGGGTGAGCTCAGAAAAAACATTAAAATTAAACTGAAAGAAATGGAGGAAAAATCAAAGCACTTATGAGAAGGCTCTAGCTCCCTGGCTGATTTTTCCCTTCAGCATGATCCATTCTGTTTCATGGCACTGAGCACCACTTCTTTCAACCTTATCTGCTCAGTGCTTTCACCTCACTTGCAAAGTCTTGAGTCGCTACCATACCTAGAGGGAAGGTACCCAACGCTAACAGGCTATTATTGTATGCCGTTCAACAATGGTCTGCTAGTAACCTTATTTTACATCCTAGGATGAGTATTTATGTGCTGTGAACACCTTTGTTTATGAAGCTCATTAAGGTTTAGTTAAAATTTTACAACAACTCTATGCTTAATTGTATATTAGCGTATTTGAACAGTCCAGTTAACCTTGGTGCTGTTTTGGTCCTTTTTATGTGAAGTTATGCATGTTGAGCCTGATGTGAAAATGAAGATTGGTAACATCGATCCCACTAATACAATTTTTTTAAAAATATATTCTGTTAAGAACTTTTTGTGATTCAAGTATTAATTAGTTTTTCCAAAAAATAGTTATTTATATCTTAAATATAAAATACCATCAAGACCAGAAAACCAGCATGTAAAAACTAAACATCACAGTTTTGCATCATTCAGAACAACAGTCTGATATTTTCTGCAGACACGTATATCAGTCATCTTCCCAGCCGTTTCCATTGCTGCTGCTGTCACATTTTATTTTCCTCAATGTCATTTTGGTTGACGCTTCTTCTCCAGCAGCAACACAATACAGGCTCCTTGTAAAAGTGTCCTACAGTGAGCATGTTCCAACACTTTTCCAACACAATTCCTCTCAAAAGCTAGGAAACGGGAAGAAGACGGCTCGTGTAGATTAAAAAAAAAGAAAAAACACTGACTGTTCCATTTTACATTTCCTCTGTGTTCATTTTCTCGAGAGCCTTCATCTATTTTGCTAGCTGAGTGGATTCAATCTGGTTAAATAAGGCATGAGTCATCTGCAGTCAGTACTAAAGTGATGCGGCCCAACTCAGTGAGAATGTGCTGAACAGGAAGGTGACTAACTGTGTAAGCCTACATAAATAATTAAATTTATTCAAATAATATACAATAAATTAATAGAGTAAGGAGGGAAAGCAAACAAAAAAGTCTGTTCTTTTTCCTTGCCTTTGTTTGGGTGGACATACTTTAATGTACTTTTTGTGTTAAGTGGGACAGCCAAATTTCTAGATGTAGATGGAGATTTTTTCCATGACAGCACAAAAGAAGCAGATATTGCAAGTACAAGTTATATTTGTTAATTGATAGAGAACTGATCACACATGGAGCAAAACTTTCTCTTTCAGTGCAACATTTGAGAAATTGAGTATCAGGCAGAAAAGGCATTTGCTGGGCCTGATGTTGTTGGGGTTGGTCAGGATGAGTCATATTTTATGACTGATGCAGGCTGTCAGTTTGAGAAGGGTTGGGGCTTTTGTGGTAGGAGGTCAGAGTAGGACTATTCTTATTATTCACTCAAGATAATCCTGCTGAATAATGTTCAGTTTACTGAAGCCGTCTCGGTCTGTTCCTCCAGCACCTTTCAAAGTGTGATCTGTGAGTACTGACCACATATCCAGAAAATGATTCCTTTGGAACTACATCTCACACTTCTTCATGCCTCCCCTGCCTCAGGCTATCCTTAACTTTTAACTTCCTTTGCACACTCCTGAATAACCTTCATCTGCCTCCCTGAAGGCTTGTTGGCCCCAAAGCAACTGTCCTGCAGACTAAAGTGCTACCTGCACATAGACTATCTGAATTACATCTAGTGTTTCACCAGAATGAACATCAATGATATGCCACAAAATGATGCTCCCCTGAACAGCAAATGTATAATAGAACAATATACATTTACAATCAGTGACAGAGGGCTCTTTAAATGTTGTATGAACTGCCTAAGATGACGTCTAAAATGAAGAGGAAAGATTTTAAAAAATTATAAACTGGCCCCCATTTATTTTCTCTTTTGTTTTGGTGATGTATCTTGTCAGCTTACACTAGAACTTTAACAAAGGTTTTTAGAAACTCTTAGCTATCCTTTGCCTTGTCAATATTTACAGTGATACAATAGCTTGAAAAGAATGGCGACCTGTCCAGGGTGTACCCCGCCTCTCGTCCATTGACCGCTGGTGATAGGCACCAGCAACCCCCTACCGTCCCCAATGTGGTAAGGGTGTAAAAAAATGGATGGATTGATGGATGGATGGAATAGCTCAAAAAGGTCAGTAAAGGAGGTCATCCCATAACTGGGGGTTGTTTTTCTGAAGCCCCGCTTACTCTGTTTCAGTTATTGAGCAACGGAAACAGATTTACCTGCCTTGCCCGATTGTAGTGGGTAGAAGACCCAGTGAGGTTTGTTCATGGCCTCTTCTGCCAAACTACCCAAGAGCAGTAGTGGCTACAATGTAGAAGCTTACCACCATTTGCACGTAAATGCGTGTGCAAACGTGTGTGAATGTAGTGTACAGAGCTTTTGAGGACACAAAACAAGAACAGACCATTTACAATGAACCATAAAACTATGGTCAAAGAGTCATAAAATACCAATATCATTTCTGTGTTTTGTTTTCACTTCACCGTGTTGGTCAAAGACCATCTAACTCAAACTCATAGACATAAATTCACAGTCTATGGATTTAAGTCATAGTTCACTGTTTGGTGAACTATTTTATTTGTTCTTTACCTAGATGCACAACTACAGATGCCGTCTCTCACACCCATCCACTCAAGCAATGTTAGGCATGTTAATTTGACTCCATTGCTTTGAAGTATTATAGTTAGATTTCTGTATAGGTATTTATTTCTCGTAAAGAACCTTGAGATGATATTTGTTGTCAATCAAATATCTCATTATCTCATCTTATTATAGACAAGATGGTGCTAGTCATTATCCTGTTTCTGACCGTTGGCATGAGTGAAATCAAGTCACTGTTTGTGTATGGTCACTAAACTTCATTAGATCTAAGACGTTTTATTAACAATGTGGCCAACCTTCTTACATGGGAACATAAAATCTTCCCCCAAGCAAAGGGATAGGTGGAGAAGACAAAAATTAAGTTGAAATAAAAACTAAATAATTCAAAAACAAACATATCATGTAACCTTAAACCCAAACAGCACAAGATCAGGACGAGGTTACTACACCATCTATTTGAGTCCATTAGGACAAACTATTAAGGGGGATAAAGACAAAAGCACATTAGTCCCTTTTTGTTTTGCACTTTATTACCATGCAATGCAAGTAATTGGTAACAACCTATAATTATGATAAAGAGCATAGCTTGGCTCTGCAACATTAAATTTGGCCTTCTTGTGACTTGGTTTATGTTGGGCTGGGTGAGCTCCATGGCTGCCAAAGGTGGGGACAACCAGGACAGCCCTCTGCCCAAAAAAAATAGTCTGGCCAGTGATGTGACTTCTGATTCTGAGTTTATTAAGCAGCTAAAGTAAAGCACAAAATGCACGGTGCTACAGGCAGAAAGGGAAAAACATCCAGCTGTAATATGTCCCTGTGCTCTGGGTCAGGCAGACTCTCCATCACTTTGACATAAAGAAATGATAATGAGACTGTCATCTGATAAACACACCTCAATGCGCAGGAACAGCCTATCTTCTGTTTGCTCTCCAATCCACTATAATCTACAGACTACAGCTGGACCTGTCGTCTCTGTGTTCTCTGCTCTAAAGTCTCCAATAAACTCAGCAGTTTCTGTCATGTGGAGGATATTTTCAACTGGAAGTTATAACTAGATTTGATCTGATTGGCAACGTTTGAATGTTGTTAAATGTTAGTGCTTGCTCCGTTTCATAACTTCCTCTAGGCTGATGTTACTACCAGGCAAGTCCTCAGCCTCGAACCTGCACGTCTGATTTATGGATGGAGGTTAGCAGCTAGAATAAATGAATACTGCTGTAGAACCTCATCTACTAAAGGAAGGCTTAGTGTATGTAGGAAAGCTCAAATCTAAACAATTAACTAATTTGCTTAATATGCTCTGTGGGTTTTTGGCAGAAATGTGATGCTATAAAGGACACAGTCTGAGAGGAGCCCATAGAAGTTAAAAATATAGAAAATAAAGCTCTAACCCTTACCCTCTGGGGTCTGTTTGTTAAAAAAAAAACAAAAAAAACTAGCCAGTAAACAAAACTCTGGTTAATGGGTTCAGACCAGCTGACAGTTTTGCCTGGGCCATGGACAAGATAAACACACTCCTAGCAACGGCATTCTGTAGCCATTACAAAATTCATCAATATTTTCCATTTAAAAACATGATTAATCTTTTCTGTCATTCTTCTCCTTCCATCTGTTCCATACTTTAGAAAACACATAATGCCCCTTCAGAAACCAGATAAATAGTGCCACAATCAAGTAACATACTTTTAGTTGTTATAAATATCCTGTATATATGAGTAAAAAGACATTTTATTTTGCTGTTTAAAGCCTTTAAATTGACTTCTGATTCTTAAGGAAGCTCTTGCTATTTCCAACTCTGCCTTCAGTATGTCATCAGAATAGCATTCCTCTATCATTTAACAATGTGTTTATGTTTAACATAAAAACGTTGATATATAATGAGATGTATAAAAAATTTCTCAAGCATGAATGAAAGAGTCAAAGCAATACTCCAAGTATGCTTAGATGAGAAAATAACACTGAGCTCAAATGAGTAAATTTGGTAGCACTTTATTTGAAGGGGGTGAATAAGACTGTCATGACACTGTCATAAACATGACATAACACCTGTCATGAACATGAATAAGTCTTCATGAATATTTATGACTGTTGTCATAAAGTGTCATTCGGTAAATTATGACACTTTTAATACAAAGTTGACATTATTCAAAATGCCGTTGTTATGACAACTTGACATTAACCAGGAAATCATTACTGATATAAATTTGTTATAAAAGTATTACTGATTTCACTTTAAAAATCAGGTAACTTTATGTTATTAAAGGTAAAGTTTAAACAGTGATGATTTCTTGGTTAATGTCAAGTTGTCATAACAAAGACATTTTGAATAATGTCAACTTTGTATTAAAAGTTTCATAATTTACCGAATGACGCTTTATGACAACAGTCATAAATATTCATGAAGGCTTATTCATGTTCATGACAGGTGTTATGTCATGTTTATGAAAGTGTCATGTCAGTCTTATTCACCCCCTTCAATTAAAGTGTTACCGTAAATTTTACATTATAGTGCTTTCGATGTATCTCTTCAGATTTTTCTTAATGTCATTGAAAGGTAAGTAACATACTGCAGGTGATCATTTGCATAAAATTGGAAATAGTTATATCAAATATAAATGCAATTTATACTTAAAGCTACAGTATATTACTTTTACAAAAATATTTTTCATGTTTGTTAAAACTGTCATTATGTTGCAAGTATGATACAAGACAAATAATGTGTGAAAAGATCAAGCTCCTCCACCTTCTCCCTGTGCTGTGATTGCTGTCTGCAAAAATACATCACCCCCAGACAAAAACAGTCAATCGGAGCCAGAAGGAGAATTTTAGCACTGACATTTAACCTCCTACAAATCAGTTCCTCTCAATAAGAAACTTATGAAACTTTAACAAAAACTGCAGGTGTGCGTCATTGTCTGGTGAATTTAACATGTTTGTTTTTCATTCTCTGGGTATAGAATCCAAACATTTTACTCAAGAGAAGTCATACTTTATAATAAAATTACTCAAGTGGAACTTTCTCCCATCTCCCTGTTGCATCTCTGGAGCTCAGCCACAGTGATCTTTGGGTTCTTCTTTACCCCTCTCTCCAAGGCTCTTCTCCCTTGATTGCTCCTTTTGGCTGGACAGCCAGGTCTAGGAAGAGTTCTGGTCATCCCAAACTTCTTCCATTTAGAGATCATGGAGGCCACTGGAACCTTGAGTGCTTATGAAATTATTTTGTAACCTTGGCCTGACCTGTGCCTTGCCACAGTTCTGTCTCTGAGCTCATTGGCCAGTTCCTTCCACCTCATGATTCTCATTTGCTCTGACCAGCACTGTGAGCTCTTATATAGGTAGGTGTGTCCCTTTCCTAATCAAGTCCAATCAGTTTAATTAAACACAGCTGGACTCCAATGAAGGAGTAGAGTCATCTAAAGGAGGATAAGAAGAAATGGACAGCATGTGAGTTAAATATGAGTGTCACAGCAAAGGGTTTGAATACTTATGACCATATGATATTTCAGTTTTTCTTTTTTAATAAATTTGTAAGAATAAATAAATAAATAAATAAAAAGCTACATTTCTGTTTTTTTATGTCAAGATGGACTGCTGAGTTTACATTCATTAACTTTTTTTGTTTTAGTAAATGGCTGCAATGAAAAAGTGTGAAAAATGTAACCTTTTGTTAAGAAATGGGGTCCAACCGACCCCACACACGTAAAACTTGTATCATTTGCCACAGTCCTCTACCTTTGCCTCAATCCTCGCACGCACAAGGGTTAAAGGGGTCTGAATATTTTCTGTATACAATAAAACCTGGACGAATAAAGTTTATGATGTTTTAGCCTAGTAATCACCAGTGGTGGAAAGTAACGAAGTACAAGTACTTCGTTACTGTACTTAAGTACAATTTCTGTGTATCTGTACTTTAC
>NW_006800583.1:66816-73227 GCF_000485575.1 Poecilia formosa | reverse complement strand
GTATTTGTACTTTTATTTAAGTACATTTCTTGAGTACTTTCTCCACCACTAGTAATCACCAGAGATACTATTTGTTTTCATCCAGGATTCTCCTACACTTTCAGGGATCTGCTAAGGATATGTTGCCCAATCAAGTTAGTGGGTGTGTGTCCCCTAGCATCTCTAAATGTTGGAACACAAGGCAATATATCTCAATTTAAAAAAAAGGTAGAGAGGCTACATCCCGTGTGAGTTCAGCTTGTTACCAGAGTGCTCTTTGTGTGTGTGTGTGTGTGTTTTGACTTCAGGTTTCAGGTGTCCATCCTCTTAATGGACCAGAGGGGTTTATGGGCAAAAGTTGAACACAGGCCTCCTGTTCTCTTCTGCACAGCAGCTGGCCAGCAAAGCCTGGGAACCTCCGTTGTTTTTCACACACGCACACACACACATACACATACGCATTTCCAATTATTGCTACCAAGTAGGCCAAGTGAAATAAAAGCATGAGGCATGTTAGAAGGGCATCCCAAACTGCTTCAGAGTGTTTCCCATGTGGGGTCCAGGATTTTGGGGCCCGCAAAGACACAGGGCCACTCTTTGTTGGTGGGCTTCCTTAGTTCAGACCCTTCATGGTAAAAAAAAAAAAACAAGTACCCACACACAAACGCAAACTCCCCACACACACTTTGGCTGTAGGTGGACTTTTCTGGTCATTTGCTTTTCCTCATAAATATTTTCCTCAGTGTTAGGTCCACCAGGCTCGTTTGGTGGGGTAACATTAAAGGAGACCACACAAGGATTTTATGACTTAATGAAAATGGAATTCACTAGCAAGGGCCACGCCACAAACGTATGTGTTTAAAAGATTTATTGATGAATGCATTAGGGATGAAGGGGAGAGGGAGGAAGGAGAGACCAAATCAAGATCCTCCATCCCTTCATCCCTCCATCACTCCATCCTTTCATCTCTTCATCCTTTCTTCATGAAAGGATGGAGTGATGAAGGGATGGAGGATCTTGATTTGGTTGTCTGGGAGAATGACAGAGGGCTTGGGATGTGAAGACTCTGAGTGGGGGTATGTCTTTGGGAGGCGGTTCCTCTTATTTATTCCTGAGCCAACATAGGAACCCCCAGACGAAACCTACAGCAAAAAGAAAAACAAAGCACAGTTATGAATAAATAAGTGTTAAATGAAAGAGGTAAAGGGTAAGGGAGGGTGGATTTGACAAAACACGACAGACTGAGTTGAACGGATGAGCGGAGTATAAATGGGCCGCTTGAAGAGTTAGAGGTGTGGTTTGGGCTTGGCCCTGCTCCCGAAATTAAGTTAACACATTAACTTCCACTTCACTAGCAAGGACCACGCCACAAACTTATGCGTTTAAAGATTTGTTGATTAATGCATTAGGGATGATGGGGGGAGGGATGAAGGGATGAAAGGATGGAGTGATGGAGGGATGGAGGGATGGAGGATCTTGATTTGGTTGTCTGGGAGAATGACAGAGGGCTTGGGTTGTGAAAACTCTGAGTGGGGGCATGTCTTCGGGAGGCGGTTCCTCTTATTTATTCCCGAGCCAACATAGGAACCCCAAAAGAATCTGATTAAATTGAAATGAGAAAATAATGGGTTTGCAAAAAATCACTGAGGTTATACGGACGCATGAAAGGTACACCTGTGATGACCAGCGAACTAAAACTTGAACCGTCTTAAAGGTGATAGCCTGAATGGATGTTGAAGAGGCGGCTCCTATGTGAAAGAATAGGCGGAATAAGGTTTGAGGGAGATCCTGCACTTGACTTAAGTCTAGCTTGAGCCAGACTTAAGTGACTGCATTACGGGATGCTGAGGTGAGGCGTGGACCTTGAGATGAAATTGTTGCCGAATTTCTGATCTGAACGTAAAGATGGGCTCATATGGGTTGAGGATGGAAGAGATGAAATAGGTGAGAGAAAGCAAACTGATCGGTTAACTTCTCTGAAGACTGATATCTAAATGTTATAACTATGAAAGAAGATACCTGACAAGCGTGGGTGGATAAAGGATTATGCTTGAAGAAAAGGAACAGGGGGAGTCAGTTGGATATTATTGAAGACTGGAATTGGAGATGAGTTTCTGAATCTGATGCAGAGAGTCAAAATTTGAAGGAAATGTTGGAACATTGAGGATGTTCTGAGTTACTGGAATGTGAGCTGTTAGAACCTGGAGGTGATGCCACACTGAGACCTGAATGAGTCTGAATAAACTAGAGTAAACTTCTTACACCAGTCATGTCCCCAAAATTTCGCTACCATAATGATGAGTTCAAAGTGCAAGAAAAAATGAATTCTTAGGCCATTTTGCTTCAACTATTTGTCTTTGAAATGGCCACCAAGGAAGTTGAATGTCTTCGGGTTGAAAGAGAAAGTCATTGTAGAAGAGAAAACTTGCCCTTGCAAGAGTGATTGAGGATGAGTGAGCCTTAAACGAAAGGGATGCTGGCTGCTTTTAATGAACATTGGAAATGTAGGGTTTCTCTGAGGAATGATGTGGATGGAACTATTACAAACATCCTTCAGTGGGTAGAATTGAGAAGAATGAAGTGGTTACGGGGTTACATGATGAACGAAAGTGAGGTAAACTGAAGTGGAAGCTCCTTCCCAAGACATGCTGATAAACACCAGAATCTGGGTGAATGAAAAGGACTTTGAATGTGCGGGCGATATCTGCTTTAGAGAGCCCATTGCCGGCTTGCTAAGCGAATGAATTTAATGATCTTATCGAACCCTTCTTTGACTTCCTTGGCTAGAAGTGAGTTGACTGAGTTAGGACTTAAGGAGCTGATTGAAGATAAAGACAATAATAGATTGAATTTGGAATATCTATGCAGGAGAGAAAACCCATGGATGAATCCGTAAGAGAGAAATTATAACTCTCTATTAGGATAATGTTTAAGGTAGGAATGAGAGCATTCACCTTGATTTGAAGTGAAGAAATGGTTCTAGTAAATTGGGAATGGACTGGGACTGTGGAGTCGGAAAATCCTTGTAAAGACACTGACATGGATTAGCGGGCAGCAGGTAGCAGCTGGAGACTGAACTGCCAAGATCGTTGAGGTATTGGAGATCATCTTGCCCCCTGGTATGGGACGGCGTGGCCCAGTTTGTCAGTGCCCTCCGAAATTGATGAGTTTATGAGAAAGATTCATCTCTGAGTTTTGGGTTGATATGAAGGGGAGGGACAGTGGGGGATTGCCATTTCTCGTCATATAGAGAGAGGGATAGATGGATGGAGGGATGGATGGATGGATGGATGGATGAATGTTAAGAAAATAAATTTAAAGTATGCTAGTTTTAAAACTTAACATGTCTTGATTGAAATAGCCTAATTATAGTTTTAAAATCAGTAACTTATTCTGGCCTATTGACCTTTATGTTACCTGTAGTTACAGCAGATGGTTTGCTAAGATCTTTTGAACTGCCTTTTGTCTGTGTGGGAAAACAATAAGTAGAAGTTCTAGCTTTTCACACTCATCTGTGAAAAGCCGTAAAACAGCAGGAGTTCCTGGCTTTAGAGAGAGGACCAGAGATAGCTCCTGGTTGGATGAGCAAAGATACACCTTATTTGAATAAATTAAAGATAAGAATACGCCTTTACTATAAAACTTTCTACACAGGAATAATAAATCAGATTTGCTCTTGCAATTCTCCAAAGACGTCTTTGCACGTCTTTCCTTTTCTTTCTTTCTTTCCTTCTTATTCTTTCCATTTATGTCAGGTAAATTAATGTATGTCTCTGTTGTTCTGCAGTTTCTGTTGTAATTTTATGCGTTGTCTTATATTGGATTAAACTGCAATTCTGACGTCTGCACTCATTGTTGTTTTTGTGTGGCTACATGCGCCCCGCCGGGAGAACCTGGGATCGAAGGAGATCGAGCCAAAAGAGTTTTCTTAAGAAATATTATAACCTAAAATCTTCTTCAACAATGTGGATAGGTGGATGTATGTGGATGGATGAACGAATGAAAAAATGAATGAATAATGATGATTAAAGATGAATAAAAATACATACATATGTAATAGCTGGAATAATCTGTAATGTACATTTGAAATATATGTTCTGTATTCGTGATTTGAATAACAGTAACAATTTGATTGTTGTGTGATGATTATTGATGATTAGAGACAGTAACAGCTTGAGTTACAGAATAGATAAATAATGAAGAATCATACTGAGAGTTATAAGTTGATACAATGACAAATTGTTTATGTTTTATAATTACAGAATTATGTTTTATAATGTATTAAAGACATGTGATGACTGAAGATTTGAGATCGTGAGAAATGAAGGCAGGTTCTGTTCTCGGACTGTGTCGCAATTGGGCGAGGGCGCTGGGGAGGCTCAAAAAGGGAAGTAATGGCCAGATGGCCAGTAGAAAAAGGGAAGTACCGAAGAGAATTGCTGCAATGAGTGACGAAAGAGATGATGGTTGGGGCTTTCCACAGACTTATCGGAATGTTCCAGAAGTCACGTAGACTTCTCCCATACACAACCATGGGCTAAAAGGGCATAAAAACCAGCAGACAAGGGAAGAAACTGTTCTTTGTCCGCAGTGCTGAAGGAGAGCCAACAAGAGGACGCAGATTGAAGACCAGCAGAGGACCGCACCCTGGAACCAAGGGGAAGTTGAGACTTCGCGCAGCTAAGAAGGGACAAAATCCATCTACCCCCAGCCCTGATTCCTGATTCAGCCAACACCTCTGCCTCAACCCAACGATCTCTACCCTATTACAGCAGACTTGGAGAAAAGACACAGGTCACAGATTGACGAAGATTCTGTGCGTTTGAAGGACAACGGACAGCTCTGCTTTGCCTCTATTCTGAAAGGGAACTTTGCCACGTCAAGACAAAGACTCTGACCAAGGACACTTGAAGGTTTCTGCTGCCGGGATCAAATTGCCATCTGGGTGTGAGTTGAACTGCCCCCCAAAAGCCTCGCTTAGTTAAACTAGTGACACAGGATAGGGATGGAAATGAAGATAGGTTGAAATTGATTTAAGTTGAATTCATTTTCTTATTGTAAATGTGTAATCTCTGAAAGTTACTCTGCTTGTCATTTATCCCTGCTAAAGCTCGCTTAATAAATTGCATACTAAAAATTCCAATGAAATTTGTGGACATTGAGATTAATTGAGTCATTTGATCATTGTAGTTTCACCTGATTACAGTAAAATTAGCTTACATGATTCTAGAGATGTGGTGGCTTCGTACTTTTCTTTGGTGAGTGTAAAAATAATGACCCTGGGACTTAAGTCTAAGTCACTAAATCTAATCTAGCCGGTAACAAGTGCCGTTATTTTAAGGAAAAGAGCTACCATTAACAGGAGTGGTTGTTGAAGCTACGCAGCAGTGAGGGCTACTCTGTTGACTGTTTCTCAACTGAAAAGGGCCATAACTTCTGGATTGTAGATAGTTAGAGCTAGAAGCGTCTTTTCCGCCGCCATTTTAAATAGAATATCTCATATAAACCGACTCTGGGGTAAGACCCGGGTTTCAGAGATTTTCTGGACCTGTTAGACCAGTGTTTCTCAACCCTGGTCCTCACCGCCCCCCTGTCCTGCATGTTTTAGTTGCTTCCCTTCTGTCACACACCTGAATTGCATCTCTGGGTGATTAACAGGTTTCTGCAGTACCTGATGGTCATGCAATCATTTGCATCAGCTGTTCTGGAATAGAGGCTCATCTAAAACATGCAGAGCAGGGGGGCGGTGAGGACCAGGGTTGAGAAACACTGTGTTAGACAGAGAACTGGTCAGTAGTCAGTCGAATGAATGGTGAGAGAAGGGCGGGGCTTACTATTGCGTAATAACAAACAGGATTTAAGAACCAGATTTGTTCTTTGTAATTTCTGTCCAGTAAAACTATTAACCTATAAATCAATAGACAGATCTATATAAAGATATAATCCATATTTCTGTCTCATATTTGTATGGCATTAAAATGACCTGAAACTTTTGTTTTTCCACTGAAACTCTGGTTTGCACAATAAATGCCATGTGGGTGAAATTTTATGGCTGATACTCTGATGTCCCATTCTCCTGAAGGCAGCACAGAGCTGCACCACCAGAAACCGACAGAAACACTGAAGAGAAGAAGAGCTATGATTAATGTAGTTACAGTTCTATCCATGTTTTAATGCTGCAGAGCTCAGTCGTTTTGCAAATAGTTCAAAGTTTAAACTGGCATGTTGTTCATCTTTTATCTGGTCATTTTGTGGAATATTTAACAAATAGAAAATGGCAAAGAACAAGAATATTTTTTCCACTCTGATTGGCTGCTGTTAGGCCTACAAATTTTAAGTTGAATGTCCATTGCATTTTTCGTAGACGCCTGTGAAAATAATTTATATTCCCATGGCTTTTTTGTTCTCTGGGAAATTATTTTGATGATAAAT
>NW_006800583.1:36072-66219 GCF_000485575.1 Poecilia formosa | reverse complement strand
AATACAGAACCTTAAGCTTAACAAGTACCTTGTAGGCTCCTGATGTTGGTGTCTATTTTCATTTACGTATTTGATTTTGCCCCCAAAAAAGTCGATTACCACTGCACTAGCAGCCACAGTTTTTGAACTGTATTTTTTTTAAACCACTGTAAGGGGCCAGCTGTACTGAGAGTTAGTAGAAATGTCAGTCTGAAAAGATCTAAGGAGACATTATTGAAACCTCAGGACCATGTCGGCTGTAGGGGTAATGTCCAAATCCTCCACAGCATGTTCTGTTCCACTGAAACTCCAGCTCACAGTTTCTACTTCTCTTCACCCACTCACTCCTTTTTCATCCCTCTCTCAGCCTCTCTCTGTCCTCTTCCCCTTACACCCTCAAGCTAATTGAGGCAGGTGGCTCCTTTTATTCTCCCTCTCCAAAGCTCTCAGTTCTACAGTTGCCAGGCATTACACTTTGTGTGTGAGTGTTTATGTATATGCTTGTGCTTTAGCCATGATTTTCCTCTTGTACTGAATCTGAATTGGTTTGCTGTGGAAGGAGCCTTGGTGCATGTTGAGTCCTGTGAGAGTGTGTATGTTACTGAGTCAATGAACGTGAGAGTGAATTCCTAATGGCTCCCTTTTCATCCAGCAGTGGCCTCTCCAAATGCCATTCTCTGGGCTTGAACATGCAATTAATCTATTCAGCTTGATAAGAGGATCTAGTTAAAGTTCCACAAATACTCCCTCACTATATATCTCTCTCTCTCTCACTCACACACATACACACACACACAGAAATACCGCTCTCATACATAGTTGAGAACATTGCAACCTGAAGTGGTGGGGGAACAGAGTGATTCAAACTTCGAGCCAGAGATGTAACCACAATGGATTGTCTGTTATGGATGACTGTTTGGCTGACAAAGTCAATGGTCTAGTAAATGTGTTCAATCGAGTGCTGATGCACTCACAGCAAGTCACCGTGAAGAAAAAGTAACCAACTGCTCTTGGCATGGCTTCACAAATTTTTCTTTCTCCATATTATAAAAATAACTGACTGCAGTCAGTTTAGTTTAGATGAAATGTTTAACACAGTGGTCCTCAAACTACGGCCCACGGGCCGAATTCCGGCCCGCCTCCACATTTGGTCCGGCCCCCTGAACAATACCAGAGAGCGTTTAGATTTTTTTTCATATACCATATTTTCTGGACTATAAGCCACTTATATGTGGATTTTTCTTCAACCACCAGGGGGCTCTTTAGCAGGAAGTGTATCATTGGAAGTCAAAATTGGAAATAAAAGAAGAAAACGGAATTAGGTTTTAATAGGGAATTGAAATTTGAGAATGTTGTTGATCAGCATTGAGGGGAAAAAGAAGATTTTTCATTTTTTAAATTATACTGGGATCATTATGAGAATTTGAGGTATAGATATTAGGATCCAGTAGATGGCAGTAGTGCAACAATAATGGATGCAAGCTGCTGTTGAAATCTGAAGAAGAAGAAGAAGAAAGCGCCCATTTTCATTTAGCACATGTTAGTAGCAACACGAAGGATGAACACTTTTACTGTTACAGTTACCATTCAGAAACTTCCATAATCAGTTCAGTTAAATCTAAACTTGGCAACTTTTTCTTTTTCAACCGTAATAAATGTGATATTCAATTGACCTGTTATGACTCAAATTTTAGGTGTCCGCCCCCCTCTGCTGCTGCTGCATCGTTGAGGAAAACCTGGAGCAGCAGAGATATCTGCAGCTTATATGCGTATGTTTACTGGTTTTTAAAAAAAAACAAAAAACTTTGGGGTTGTGACTTATAGTCCGGTGCAGCTCATACTTTGGAAAATATGGACTATATTCCTTCCTGGATTTGTTCTGTGAAGAACCCAGAGAGGATTATTTGATGGTGCTTTCTGGAAAACAATACATTTTTACATTTAGACACTCCTGCAATCGTCTTGTTTTTTCTGTTACAAACTGACTCCGGCCCCCCACCAGAGAAGGGAAAAGTTATATGGCCCTCACAGGAAAAAGTTTGGGGACCCCTGGTTTAACACATCAATAGACGAGTCAATGAAACTAACATAGGATTGTATATGCGCAATATATTTCTGAAATAATCAAATTTCTCATAAATTATCAAATTTGTGAAAATAATCACAAATTATCAAAATTGTGATTCCCAAGAGTTGAGTCCCATGTCAAGACTCACCCCTCGTCTTGGGGTGAGTGTACATCTGATGACCACTAGGGGCAGTTAATCAACTTCAAAGACATAACTTCATACTGTAGAAAAGTTCATTGTTTGAAGAAAGTATTGACTAGAGGACTTATAACAAGGAAGTTTTTTTTTTAATCTTGTTTTATATTGAAAGATGTCCAGGTAATAAATGTGTTGCATTAAGGTTATCACATTATGCACTGATGCTCAGTACAACTTTGGTTAAGATGTTATTATTGTATGTTTCTCTGCATGATGTACAAAAGTTAAGCTGGAATAAACAATTTAAAAAACCCTATTTTGTACACTTGGGGTAATTTGTTTAGATACTATTATATAATTAGATAAAATTAATATTAGTTTTACTACTAGTGACTGGTCAAGGGAGATGAATAAACATGTCAACAGAAAAAACACAAATTTCTGATAAAATAGTAAATTGAAGTTATAAAGAGGTCATCCCATGCTTTAAATAGCGGTTTTGGAGGTTTTAAAATAAACTTTGTGTTTGAATTCATCTTGTTTTACAGAGTAATTTGAGCTAGTAACTCCTTGCTGCTTTGGGGAGGTGAAACACACAGCAGATTAACATATGCTCTTTGAATGAGCACATTTGTTGTGGATTTCAGCCAATAAGTTGGGTAAAGCATGGCTACCTATTTAAGCAGTTTGGTTTCTGTTATTGATCAAAGATGAACCAAGTTTAACACCTTGATCACAAATTGAATACTGGCTTTCATAGTGCATTGCTATGGCAAAGTCTACACAAAGGCTTGCTCAGAGGCGCTGCAATGCAACATATCAGAAGCAATCACAACATTTGAAGAACCCGACAAGGAGGATGCTTAACTTTGACTGTAAATGCAACAAGAAAAAAAGAGAGCTCTCCACTTGGGACACTGCCCTGCAGCTGCAAACATTCTCCAGAGTTCATGTACAAAGTACTGATGGATTATTATACAGCAAAAGGAGAGCAGCAGAATGAATGCAGCACGACATCATGAAACTAACAGTCCTTGCTTCAGACACAACGTTTTTCAGAAGGACATAGAAGAAAACATGGCAGGACTGCAGGAGGCGCTGCAGTATGCAGGAATACTGACAACCCTGCAGTAAGATTCATGCTGGAGGTCACAATACTTTCAGTTTCTCGTCTAGGGATGAGTGTCAAGACTTACTTCAATTGTTTTAGAACACTATTAAAATACATAGTACTAAAGAATGTTTTGTGACATGTATTTAACCCTAGTTCGTGCGAGGACTCAGACAAACGTAGAGGACTGTGGCAAATGATACAAGTTTTACATGTGAGGGGTCGGTTGGACCCTATTTCTAAACACAAGGGTTAAGACTTGCAACATAACATAACTGAGTTTATAGATCTTTTTGATTGTCCTGATTATTTACATTGACCAAGCGGGCTGATGTAGGTGCCATGAAAAATCGCTGTCAACTTGGAGCTGTACCTCCCACATGTAAACTAAAGTTTACGTAATATCTCTGCCCCAACTAAAATTGAAAAAATAAATCTTACACAATTTATGTTACAATATACAGTAAGAACCTAATTTAAAGCGGAAGGGACCGTGGATCATTCTAGACAGTTCATACCTTCACCGTTTTACCATTACAAAGTAATAACAATGGAATAATAATAATTATGATGATGATAATAATAATAATAAAGAATAATAATGAAATAAAAATTAAGCTGCTAGAGCAGAGGTCTGCAAACTGCTGCTCCAGAACCGCAAGTAGCGCTGTGCCTTTTTTGTTGGTTTGTTTGTTTCATTCCTTTGTTTTTGTTAGGATTTGAGTTTTTCTGTGTTTATCGTGATCCTGTGAGTCTCTGTGTTGTCCTGTCTGCTCCCTGTTGATTGCTTCCCAGGTGTGTCTAGTTCCCCTGATTACTCCCTGTGTATTTAAGCCCACCTGTTGTCTCTGTTCTTGGTCAGATCCTTGTCGTTGCTGTTGCGTCGTATGTCAGTCTGTTTGTTAGCCTTTCCAGTTGAACTGTATAGTCCTGGTCCTGGTCCTCTCATTGTCAGTCTTTTAGTGTCAGTTGCTACCAGTTTAAGTTTTTTGCTTAAGTTCTGCCGTGCCGCCTGGACTGGACTGATGGACTGATTTGAGCTACTACTATTAAACTTATCATCATCACCTCTCAATCTGGGTCCTGCCTGCGTTCATACTCACCACCACAAACCATATCATGACAGGTCTGTGATAAAACACTGACCAATGAAATGTAATGCAAGTGTGTGTGTGTGTGTGTGTGTGTGTGTATATATATATATATATATATATATATATATATATATATATATATATATATATAATATGTGTGTGTGTGTATGTATATGGAAGCTTAGAACATCAACATGGAGTAAAACATTTTTTTGTACTTTGAACAGATTATTAGTCAGTCCATCCTACTGACAATCACTGACTTGTAGTAGCTCTTAAAATTATAACTTATGTCCTCTAACTGAGTAAGTTATTACAAAGTTATTTTGAGTATTGTTGCTTTAAAGGATACATTAAATTCATTTTACTTGCTAGTAATTGGCAATAACGGCAGGAGAGAGAAGAGAAGCAAGGAATCGTCCCACCCTCAGTGGACCAGTAACTCATTATTCTTGTTCAGTGAGGTGGAGAAATACCACTTTCTTGGGAATTCCCTTTACCACACACACTAACAGGATATATACACACAGATCATGGTGTGTTCCTCTGAGAAATTCAGAGATGATTGTTGTGAGAGAGGTAGTTTTAAGCGGAAATAAGGCAGCTAAAGCCATAATGAAATAGGTCCTCTAGGGAAAATGCAGCCAGACAAATTGATGTTACACTGCTCACTAAAATCTAACTGAGGTCCCTGCTGAATCTTCCTTGAAGGAAAAGGAGGTCTAATGAAAATACGGTTCTAGTTTCTTTAGTAGAAATTTGTTGATTTAAATATTCAGGAAAAGAGAAAGGAATTCTGATTATTCAGTTGAATGAGAAATGCATGAGGTATAGACCTCATGCATTTCTCAGACAGGCAACTAATGTACAGTGTCCAGCATTGTCCAAGGCTTGTAAAATGATATAACACTAGTCGCCAGTGTCAGGCAAAAACCTCAAGGGCCTCACAGACTTTAAGTGTGAAGAATAATCAAATTTACTAAACATAGAGACCATACTGAAGAGTCTCTCTGTAAATATTATACTTTGCTGTCATGGCTAAGTACAATAGCTTTTGCCCAAGACAAAGGCATTGCTCAAACTTTTCTGTTTCCCAACTTTCTGGTGTCAAAAATCAGTTCTTCAATTCCAGACAAATTGAAGGCATAAAAAGTTTCCTCCAGTTTTATGGTTATTTTTAAATATCATTGATTAAAATGTTGCTGCTCTAGCAGACTGCAAACGGATTCAAATTCCAAATTTACGCAAAATATTAAACTTAACCAGGTAAATGATATATATATGTCATTTTGGAAAAGGTAAACTCATTTTATATAATTTCATTAGACAAACAATGCATATTTTGAGCCTTTACTTTTTGTGATTTTGATGATCTTGGGTTGATCATCAAAACTGTAAAAACTCCCACCAAGTGCTGAATAACCACCTGTCTGAGAGGGGAGATCAATTATTACCAGTGGTAACGAAGTACTTGTACTTGTACAACTTTTAGCGTCACTTGGAAGGAAAACTTAAAGAAAGGTAAGATCTGTGGACGTGATGCTAGCAAAGCTAGCTGTACTGATAGAGACACATATGTTGCATCTACGATGAAAAAAAGTTGTCACCAAAATCTGCATTGATATGACATTCAGGAACGATCCGATTCTTCTGGACGGATGTTTACTGATTAAATTTATTTCAGCTCTAAGTATTTAATATCTTGGTGTTTTATGGGAATGTGGATCTTTCAGATCAATTTGAGAAGCAATTTTGATAGATAAAACTTAATTTTTTTATGTCTCGTAGCGCGGGGTGCTGGTCTTGACTTGGTCTTGACTACAACTCTGCTACGTGGCTCCTTGGTTCCATGTCCTCCCCCACCCACCTTCTTTCCATCCCCTTTCTGTTGGATTTCTTTAAAAATAAAAGCCATTAGTGACAAAAAAAAGTGAAGTTCATGCTATATTAAGACAGGAGACAATATGTTTCCATCCCTGAAATTATGATGGTCCAGGGAAATCTGAAGTGACTTGACAAATCCGTCATCATGCGCCAGCAGGTCAGACTGATCTCTAAACGCGCTCACTCTGAATCCTTTTATTGTCCTCCAGCAGTGCCAAAGCTGACATTATTTAATAATAATTACACACACAGTTGCGCAGCTATGTGTGATTGTCTACAAACCTTGTCTGCCTTAAAGGGGGAGTATCATGTATAATAAATTTTTTTGAGCTTTACATTATGCTATTGCTGGGTTTCAGATCAATGTCACCCAATGCAGATGGAGGGCAAGAAGTAAATGCAAGCGAAGAAATTCAATGAAGCGTGGGTAAACAGCACTTCTATGCTGGAAGTGGGCAAATTGTGTAGCATGATAAAATGGACACACAATTTGCAATAAGAAACATCAAGGAATTGACAGACATATTAAAATAATCTGAGCTTGCTTTGTACAATCTGTTGCATCTGTGCACTATCAACAGCCATGCAACATGCCTAACCTTGTTTGTCCTCAACACATAAGCAGCAGTGAAATAATAGCCCTACTTCTAGCGATGGCTACACCTCCTACCAGGAGACCTGGATGGAGCACCCCGATCAGGAAGCATTTTACTCCACCGTTTCAGCTGCATGGTGGGGATCTGCTTCTCCAGCTTTGGCAACCCAAGACCACAATCTCTTTTCTTGGAGTAGAGGACTCCATCTGTAGTTGATGGTTTGAGGTGCAGCCATGTCTTGACCGCATTTCTTGTTATCTGATCAGCATATCTCAGGTTGGCAATGCTGACCATGCTCATCCCCCACCCACACAGGACTCTGGGAATGCCATAAGTTGTAAGCATGGTGAACCGTTGGGTAGGCTTAAGAGGTGCTTTACTGATGCAATCAAGGATCTTGTGCATGCTTCCTTTTGTATCTGAGGGGGCAATCCCATTAGCAGGACCCACGTCCACACCCAGATATTTCGTGGTCTGTTTTAGGTCCAGCATTGAGATCGGGACAGATTTTATCTTCCAGGGATCACAGTTATTCACAGTCGTGGATCTCTTTTCTTTGTTTAGGAAGAATCCACTACATTTGTGAATCTTCACTTCAAGACCAGTATTCTTGAGGAACTCTTTGAGAATCCTCAATCCTCAATGGTACAATTGGTGACCATCTCATTCCGGGAGTTGCTCACGATGACCAAGTCATCAGCATAAGCCAGAGATGTTATTGTTTGACTACACACCTTATATCCTGTCCCCTTTTGTCAAGGAAAGTCAGAAGGAGATCTATGGACAGGTTAAACAACAAGGGGACAGTAGGTCTCACTGTTTGACTCCCACCTTAAGTGTGATCTTTTCAGTTTCTCTGTTCCTTGTCCGCACCTTGGTATATGTTTTGTGGTAAGAGTTTGAGATGAGACGACATATACCAACGTTGACCTTTCTCGCCGCAAGCACTTTAGCAATGTGCTTATGAGATACAGTCAAACGCTTTGGCCAGCTCAATAAACACTAGAGCTAGTGTTTCTTTCTTTTTCTAGGTCCTTTTGATGATATCATCAATGATCATGAGATTTGTACTGCAGTTGTCACCCTTAATGAAGTCTCTCTGGGATGGGTGGATGGGATATGCTTCATTAAGCCTAGCACAAACGAGTTTTGAGAAAATCCTTAGTGTGACAGAACTCAATGTGATAGGGCTCCAATTCTCAATCGATTTGAGTTTTTCCTCATCCAAACTTTTGGGAACCAGGGTAGTGCAGCTCCCCTTGAGGTGCTTGGTACAGTATCGAGTTGAACAGACAAGCAAGGAGCTTTCCATCTTTGGCCCACTTGAGGAGGTGGGACGTTTGACACCATCTGGGCCTGGTGCCGTCTGTTTCATTCCACTCAGTGCAGCCAGAACTTCTTTGGGAGAAATCGGGGTAAGAAGAGGCTCATTATCAGCTTCTGGGAGGGAGCCAAAGATTCCAAGTTGTACAAACTTGTCAGAATCTTCCTGACAAGTTTGTACAACTTTGTACAACTGTATATGTGGAAGACATATACAGTTGTATATGTCTTCCACACACTGTTTTTTGAGTTTACATGCCCTCATTACCTTACTGTCAAGAACCATTAATGCACCCGCTGATTTGTCAAGATCAAACAACCTTTGGAGGTTTTTGTATTTTGTTCTCTTACCCACTTTCCTTGCAGGCTTTTGCTTGTGTTTCAGACAAGCACCAGCGGAGCACCTTTTGGTCATGGAATGCTTCATTTTGATGTAGCTTCCTAAGACTTTGTTGACCATTTCAGGGGAAGACTTCAGGGGGCGAAGGCTACTGTCAGGGATGTCACAGTCTTTGATTGTCAATTTCAGGCTTTGTTTCCGTGTAATTCCCACAGAAGCTTTCTTTCTTTTAGTAGGTGTGGAAGCAGTTTGGAGCCAGAACCCATGGTCTCCTTCCGTCTCTTAATCCAGCTAAGGAACAGTATGTTGCCCTTAGTTGGGGCCAAGGTAAATAACCTCTTGATGGGTGAGGCCGATCTCCTGATAATGGTAGGTGTACCAAGTGGGTCTCCAAGTACACAGCATAGTATTCATTTGAGCATACCACTGGTGAGACTCAGACCATGTCTTCCCTCAGACAGACGGTTGGATAGAAAACGAGTGGAGAGCATCGGAATTCCACAAGTGGCACTCCCAGAGGTCTCAAGGCCGAGGTATTGCCTCATTCAGAAATGATCTGATAAGCAACAGTTGGACCAAAGATCACAAGTGGCTCAACCAGTCAGAATTCATTCTGGCAATCCAGTGAAGGTCCAACACTGTGATCACCTTGACAACCCTAAACGGAGGAACCAAAAGTGACTCTACATGCAGACTGTGCCAAAAAGGATGGGAAGGCCTATCACGTGATAAGCCAGTGTGAAAAACTACAGAAAAACAGAATGGCGTACAATAACCAGATATGCAACCTGCTGGTTGCAGAAACAAGCCTCCTTGGTTGGGATGTCAAGCAGGAGATGAGAATATCGGACAAAAATCTTGGGACAGCTGTCCCTGATCTGATCATGAGTAAAGATGGCACCGGCTTGGTGGTGGATGTCGCAATCTGTTTTGAATTAAAATCTGCAACCCTCTCCAGAAAGGCAAGAAGGAAAACGAACAAGTAAAGCAAGTTTGCCCAAATAATTTCTGTAACTTTCAGTCTGGAAGAGGTACACACCTATGGTTTTTCCATGGGAGCCAGGGTCAAGTGGTACCAAGGGAGCACAGAAGTTTTGATGAAACTTGGAATGTCAAAACACCGATGCAAAACAGTTGCCAACACATTCTCCATGAAGATACTGCAGTGAACAGTAGGGATGGTCAAGACGTTCAAGAAGAGCATGCTGTCTCAGTGAACTGCACAAGCAAGAAGTGCCTGTTGTTATTGTCAAATGTACAATCATTGCCTGAAGTTATAAATAAAGTTTGTTGACACAAACAAGTATGTCTGTTTAATGAATATCACATTGATGGATCACTCAAAATGTCGGGTCAGTCCCTTGGCTTAAGAGTATGACTGGGGAGTTGGCAATGTCCTAGGAGGACAGAGATGGTGGACAATCAGTTATCCAAGCGCATATCTATGGGTGACGGTGGGGACTAGGAACGGAGTCCCCGTCAAAGAGAGACAATAAACACCTCAAAACAAGTCCCCCTGCACCCACTTTGGTGGCTCTGTCAGGGAACTCAGTAGAGCAAGGTTGTGCAGTTGCCTACTGAACCATCACAGGGAGGGAACCTATAACTAGCGCGAGTGTGATTGGGAGAGTTCCTAGACCAACCTCCGGAGACTGCACTCATGTACTTACTATATGGGGGTAAGGTCGCCTGGGCTCTGGAAGAGCACTTGAGCACCCTGGTGAGTACCATCCACATCAAGGATTCTTCTGGTTCTTGTGGAGAACCAAGGCACCATCCAGTCTGGATGTGCCCTGCTCCCCCTGCTAACCAGAGACCTACCTACCTCCATAGGCAAGGAACACCCAGTCCATGGATGTCCGGAACCAGATGTCCCGTGCCACAACACGGCCACCACTGACAAATTTTACGCCTTAAATCTGGATGAAAACCAGCTAAAAAATTGTACGTTTCCAGGCTTTTGAAATCTTTCTTCTGGTACTCATAATATGAACTCTACAGCTCCTGATAATTCGTTATGTGGATCACCTCGACTCTGGGTAAATCCTCAACATTATAAGAGAAGTCTTTTTTACCAAGATAATATGGATCATATTTTTTTTGGAGATGCCTCGTCTGTTCCAGCTTATTTAGGACGTTAACTACTCGTTGTGATCTATTTTGCTCTGTTTTGAATCTGAGAAATTGTTTTGCTCAGTCAAAAACTGATTTGCTCAGAAAGAAATGAAATACTTTGTTAAACCAAGCTGCAAGACTGACTAAATGATATCAGTGTTTAACTTCAACTCATTGGGGAAAGCTGGAGGGAGTTTTTAAAACAATGTGCCGGGAGTCAGGCGTTCTCTCCCGGTAACCCGAACCTGGAGTGCCGACCAGTTGGCAAGGAGAGCTGGCTGTTAATGCAGCGGGAGCAGATATATCCGAAAATGTTGGAGCAATAATGAAATTGGGTTATTTATTGATGAGCCAAGCAGATATTTGAGACTTACACAGCTACACTCTCGCCAAAAAACAATGTAAAAAGTCATGTTGTGTCTCTAAATGTAGCTAAATAATTTGCCGCTCTTCACCGCCATTGCCGCTTCGCCTGAACACCCAGTTTGGGCCCGCAATGAATTATGGGATAGGGTGGGACGTGAAGGATACACCAGACCCATCCTTCAAATCTTGGGGAAAGAAGTATGTACCTGTTGGCCACATTTGGAAGACAGGCTTTGACATAAGCAGTCTACAAATCCAGCCTTGGAAAGATGTAGCCCCTGAATTCAGACACAACTGTTGGATTATCAGTCGATGTCACATTCTGTCAGCAGCCACTCTAGGGCGCATGTTCCCTTCAGAATGCAGGCAAGAAGACATTATTCTAACTTTTTAAACTATTTAAAATTAGGTTCATGAAATAATTTACAACTGGCAGCCAGCGTACTTCACTTCTCTTTGTCCAGCTGATCTCAATGAGGCAGATGTTTTATATTCAATATTTGTAAGCGTGACCAACCCTGACTGAACAGTTTCCTTCACTTCCTCTGCTGCCATTGTTAAAACTACAGGCAGACAACAATTGTAAAGCAACACAGAAAATTGCCGTTATCGTTCACAACCTCTCCTTCTGTGCGCAGATAGATGGGTTAAAAAATGTACTGGAGACAATCCAAGGCAAGGGGAGAAACCCCAGACTGAGCTGGAAACGAGAATTTATTTGAGTGGAATTGCACTGGACGGCACTTTTACTTTAAAGGTGAGGCTGCACAAAGAAACTTTTATTCAAACATTGCACATCCCCCTGATGTTTCTGGAAGTGAGTATCTTTATCATCTGTTGCTCTACGTGCCAGGCACAGCAGAAGCAGCGAACATTTAACAGCTACATGGGGAACATACACTGGAAAAGCCAACCCAGGTTCATGAGAGGAACACACTGTTCTGGCACATACAAGGCGTATGTGTGGAGGAAACTTTGTGATCGGGGGGAGTTAACTGCAGTTTTTGCTTTAAGAATTTTTACAGTTTTTGGAAACATTTGACCAAGATGTGAGACTACAAAAGGCACCAAAAAAACACTACTAGAATCAGGATGTTGTTCTCCTGGAAAACATTTTATTCGTTTAACACATGATTCAATTGAACAGGAAAAACATCACACAGCGGAGAGCTACAACACAGCAAATCAAATGAGATGGGTCAAAGCTTGAGCGAAGCCTTGTAGAAAATGAAGGAAAGCAAAGTGGATAAAGAAAAATGTACTCAATAGACCAAGTACTGACAGTGCCAGAGAAAGGGAGAGAGAAATGGCTGGTAGCTCTCAGGGCAGGACTGTAGTGATTTATCTCAGAGTCCTGCATTAGTCAGATGGATGTTGCCTTGCATAGATTAAAATTACGATACATTCATCAATGCAGCAGACACAAATGTATTACAGTCAGGAACGAAACAAGGCAACTGCTGCTGGGGGGAATCAATGTGCATAATTAAAAGAGTAATATAGAAAAGCTCTTTGTCACTTGGCCAGAGAGGCTTCCACAATCAGCTCCAAATCATCACGTAGAAATGACTGTCTGAAACTAGATTGTACCAGATACGTATGCTGCTTAAACAAACCTAACAACGCTGTTTTCCTCAATGTCTGAGGTTTAACTAAACATTTCTTCTTTTAGATCACTTATGATTACCAATATTTTTTCTATTTTATATATTTAAAAATAATCAACTCTGCCATTTAAAAACATTACTTTTCTTCATAAAGCCATTCTTTTGTCTTTTTGTGTATATACCTGAACTAGCTGACGCTGAAATAAAAACATCTTCATGTCCATGTGTCCTCATATGTGGACGTTACATTTTTGCCTTTCTGACCATGATACTTCACCTTTTTTCAAGTCGGACCCATTGACTCATGAGTAGACACTACCAGCATCCTCTAGTGCAGGGGTCACCAACACGGTGCCCGCAAGCAAGTTCTAAAAATAGCCATTGTTATTAGGGAGCGCTGCCAAAAAAATATTCAATGAAATGTTTTGTACCCACTTTAAAAAAAAAAAAGAAAAGAATAATATGGATTTTTCATTATCTAACCCTCTTTACTATTAGCAAAATTGTGCAGAGAAAAACCCTCTTTTTTTCAAAACGTCTTGTAGTAGCCAGTCTATGGCGGTGGGCAGTCAAAGCTAAATGTCACTGGTCAATTTATGTTTATTTGGTGGCTTGGCGCTTTTTCTGTAAGCTAAAAATGAATGAGCGGAGTTTGATCCCACTCTGGTTCTAACAGCGGTCATTTGGATCCCGGCTGAGCTTTATACCGTGTGCGGTTCTGGCGGGTCACATCTACTGAGCGTCTCAGAAACCTAAACAATTTAATCTAGTCCCCCAAAGAGTAAAAACTAAGCAAACAATGTTGCATCACTTTCTCCTCCTCTGGATGTCTGACACCACCTGAACCTGGGAATCAACATCCCCGTCTGGATCAGACGGGTAGGCTTTGCTTTCATGTCTATTATTTAGCATCGTTTGTAAAAAATTTTAAAAAAAGTCCGCTGCTTTTGTGGTTTAGGTTTGTGCTGGTTAGGTGCAGACAGTGATAGTTTTGTGCTACTCTCCAACTTGTCTAACTTTTTTTTTTTTTTTTTTTTTTTGACGGTTGACCCGTCAGCTTTTCAGTTCGCGAAACCACAAAAAGGCTAATAAACCAGCGACCGTCAGAACCGCGCAGGGTAAAAAGCTCAGGCGGATCTTAGGACAACGGGAGGAGCTCATTCATTTTTAGCTCAGAGAAAAAGCGCCAAATTAACAAAAGTAAACTGACCAATATGATTTAGCCTTTTGCTGCCCACCCCCACAGACTCACACTGATGTGCACTACGTACAAGATGCTTTGACACAAAATGTTTTTTTCTCCACAATTTTAATAGTAAAGAGGGTTAGATAATAAAATATACAATAATTATTCTTTTCTTTTTTATTTAAAAGGAAAATCTCAAGGAACTCAAAGTGTATACAGCTGCTGCTGCAATAATCCATACTGTCACTTGGAGGAAATTTAGAATCACACAGAAAAGGGACTCAAACTTAAAACTCTGAACTAAGAACTTCTGATCACATAATAGCAATTAACTATATCTGCCATGGTAAATCATTACTGACAACTATAGTGAGTAATCCCTAACATTAATATGATCATACCGCATGTAATCATCTGTACATATGTATTATTGTTATTAAGAGTGAGCTAAGAAAATGTATGTCTGTATCAAACAAGTAGCCCTTCGTGTTGCTCTGTACCCATGAAGTAGCTCCCAGTCTCAAAAAGGTTGGTGACCCCTGCTCTAGTGGTTCCATGACAATGTAACATGCATTTTAGTGAAAACAAGATGGTGGTGATCCCACCGGAAAGACAACTCTTGCAGAAAATGGCAGATATTAAAAGCCAAATCATATTTCACACTTGAAACTAGTGTACTCATGTACATTCATGTATTTAGTTTCATAAGGCATGCAAATTTGATACATTTTTGCAATTGCAGTAAAGTTCCATGTCAGTAAAGGTGAAGTACTAATTTGGGGACTTTGGGACTATATTTCCCTATTAATTGTGCCATGACTTTGGCTTAACCTGAAAATATTTGTAATTTTTTACAAATCTAAATATTTATTATAAGTGATATTTGGTCACACATTTTGCTTAGATATATCTGGGATCATTGAAAACAGCTTAAAAGCAAGAATTTTTGTAGATGCAAAGATAAACCGACTGTCCTCATATGGGGATGTACTTTTTAAAAAAAAATAAAATAAAATAAATACTTTCTGTACCATAACGGGGTTTTGTTATTAAACTTATAAGCTCCAACAAATCCCATATAACTTGGAGAATAAAAAAAATGCAAACTAAGCAAAAGTTTGGGTCTCAGGAGGAATAAATACACGAGGTTTGGGACCAAAGAACTGACTGAGATTTTTAGTGATTGACAAACAGCCAGTTCTACAAGAAGAGAAACAGAGCAGATACAACTACAACCATCTTTCATTACCAGCATGTTGTTTTTGCAGCGATGTGCACCACATATGTGGCATCATGGACAAAAGGTTTGGGCTTAATAGGCCAAAGGAGTCTCCAACTCTAGGTGTTGAGGACCAGTGTTCTCCAGCCTTTAGGTATGTCCCTGGTCCAACACACCTGAATCAGATGAATTAATTATCGTCTCACTATTTAGATGTAACCCCATTAGGGGTTCTCTTCTTGTAGAACTAGCTGTTTGTCAGTCACTAAAAGCTAAATAGAGTAAGCTTATTATTCAAGACACCAAGTCATCCATCTTTCTCATAACAATAAACAAGAAAAAATTGGATACAGAAAATATCTCTGTTCTTCAGTGTTCTCCAGTTAGCAGTTAGATTTTATAAGCAAGTGACACTCCTATCAAACATTTTTCTAAATTAATTTTAACATGTCAGAAACACAAGTCATGTTACTTTGTTTAATTCTGTGCAACTTACAACATATTTTCTGAGAGCACTTAATGGTGACAGGTGTACTATTTGTCAATGTGTAGGCAGTTGTTCTTGTTGGGACCACTAGGCCTTCTAGAAATTATAAGTTAGCTCTAATGAGACATTTGTGAGTCTAGGATTAGGGCTGGTAGAGCTGCAACAGTTAGAGAAGATTGTGTGTCCAAACCTTGAGGGGGCCTTTCCATTTGGACTGTGCATGTTCTCCCTGTGCTTGCATGGAACTACTTCAGATATGGCCGGCCTCTTGCTGTAGTCCAAAAACCTCCACATTAGGCTTATTGGTAATTTTGGAGGTTTAAATGTTTTCTTGTACTATTTTTACTGACTTATAAAGCAAACAGAAAAACATTAAACTACTTATATTTGTCATAATAAGATACTAAATATGATAGAGGTGGAGTTAATACAGAACTGAAAATAAATGAGACTGTTAAAAGATAAGTCCCAGCGATCAGACCACGGCATGATGAGGAGGGTGGAGTTGACTCAGCAACCGTCCTGATTGATAGAATCACATTGGATGTTTTAAGGACCCACTTGAAAAAATTCCAGTGAAATAAGATCCAACATCTTGAGTTCAGACTGGAGCTAATTCCATGCTATGGGAGCCATCACACTGAATGCTTATGCTGGTTGCACCTTCTGATCTGATTAACGAAGGAAGATCTGCTGCTTGGTGAGCTGAATGACCTTGTCATGTTCAGCAACTAGCCAGAGCCGAAAGGAAAAATGTTTTCTTCCAAACAAACCCAGTAAGTTGAAAAATGCTACTGCATGCAGATAATTACCAACTAATCCATGTCTGTGTATCAAAGTAAGCTTGAACTTATTCCTTGCAACTTACTGAGTTTCAGGGAGAAACCATGCAGATAATAAGACAGGATTCTTACAGATATTGCAGAATTACTCTCATTCATACTCCAGTGCACAGTTAAGGTCCTTGTAGACCAGGAGAAAACTCATATTTTAAGTGCAATCCTTTAATTTCATTGTTTCTATTTCATGTAATTACTGGGGTCACAGTCAGTGGATTTTGTCATCGCAGTGTGATGACATGATGTGGATTCAATGTACCTGAGCTCCTTTCTACCTGTCACTGTGATGGCATTAGAAATACATTGTCTAATGTCCCTGCTGGTTAACATTGTCAACTGGTTTGACCTCGTATCAAATGTTCTTTGTTCGTTTTGAAGCTAATTTTTTCACATTCTCAATTCCATAAAACACACTTTGATTCTGACATATGCATATCCAAGATTAACTTTGATATGACTGCATTGTTATTTCATGAATTTTTATTAAGTATTCTTCTTTTACTATAATTATTTCATAATTTATACATTTTTCTTATCCTTTTTCACTTTTACTTTATATCTTACATGAATATTACTGGCCTAGTTAAGGAGTTTATTCACAAGTATTTCAACTGGAAGTTGAAGAGTTCACTTAATAAATTCTGTTGCAGAAATAAGAAGTTCTTTGTGTTTACTTTGTCTATGTGTGTATTGCTTTCTGTTTGAGGATGCTAGTGTGTGAACTTGCTAAGTGTGTTGTTGAACAATGCCACACCTCACCAGGCTGGTATTCATAAAATAATTGACAGCTTGAGAGCAGTTTGTCTATAAAATCCTGGTGGAACCCCAACTTGTTAATTTTGATTAAAATTACAAACTCTATTAACGGTTACACCTGGCCCTTATTAATGGTTGTTCATAACCAAATCAAATTATTGTTCCATCCATCCATTTTCTTCCGCTTATCCAGGGTTGGATCGCGGGGGCAGCAGCCTAAGAAGGGAGGTCCAGACTTTCCTTTCCTCAGCCACTTCTTCCAGCTCCTCCAGAGGAACCCCAAGGCGTTCCCAGGCCAGCTGAGAGACAAAGTCCCTCCAGCGTGTCCTGGGTCTTCTCCGGGGCCTCCTCCCAGTGGAACGTGCCCAGAACACCTCACCAGGGAGGCGTCCAGGAGGCATCCTGACCAGATGCCCAAGCCACCTCAACTGGCTCCAGATAGTTATAGTTATAGTTATAGTTAAGATCCAATAGTGCAAAATGCAAATTCTTGCAATTTTTTGACTGGTCTTAAGATTTTGATCAGGAGTGTATTCCATGCGTCAGTGTAGGGGAAGATGCACATATTACTGACAGAGAAGTTCATGTTGCAACCTGTCTAGACACAAATGCAGTAATGAGCTGGCAATGTCTAGAAAGAAGAATGCAGTTTGCTCCAGGAACACCTGGAGTGCTAACAGCGAATTGAGAAAAGAATCAGTGTTACAGACTGATTGGAGAAGTAATTTGGATGGGACAGAGAAAAGGCAGGGAACACTTATGCCACCTAAAGTGAGTAGGGTTGCCAACTTTCAGAAATTAAAATAAGGGACCAGTCCCTGTATGTGTAAAGTGGGGTGGGCTGCTGTGGTGGCAGCGTTTCGGTTAGTGTGTGTGTTACCCAGAAAGCAGTTGGGCACAATATCGCAACACTAACACTGTGAGTCAAACAATGACTGGGGCAGCCTACTATATAAATTACTCGGGGACCACTTCTTTACTATTACACATCCACATTTGTAAAATACGGAACAAATTACGTCTTGTATAGGTTCAATACGGGACGCTACATTTAACAGCCAATTACGGGACAGTTCCATATTTTAAGGGTCGGGTGGCAACCCGAAAAGTGAGGAAAGACTGAAGATCAGAGGATACTGGAGCTCATGACATGAACGGACTGATGTGAGCAAAGAACAGCTGGTAAGGGTGGATCTTCTTCTTGGAACCCTGTAGTCACCTGATCCCTACCTGTCATCAAGCACCACTTTTGTGATAGCAGATAGCGAATGGATCATTTTGACATCCATTTTATCTATTTCAACTCAGAGGCTGGAGCAGCTACCAACTGCTGAAGCTGGGTTTATAGTTGATGCATTGAGCCAGGGCACGCCAACCCTGCTGCATATACAGTTTGTCCCAGCCTCGTGCACCTCTGGACCTTTGTGGATCAGCGCGAATCATCACCGTTCACAAAACTGGACGATTTGGAAGATGTTCTTGCAGGTGGTTCCAACCAACATAAGCCTTAACTATATACGCCATAGCGCTCTCTTGGTTCTCACACACTCAACACAAACTTCATAAGTGTAACTATAACTTGGACTTTAGTCCCTGATATCACCGCTGTATCGCTAAAGGAGAAGAAAGGGGACATAAGCTACTGGAATTTACAATCACCAATAGTTTACAACTAACTCACACATTGTGAATAATGATTGCTAGTATTGCTATCAGTACTTAACTTGACTCACTGGCTGTGCTGACAGTTTTTGCGGGCTTGAATCGCTGCCAACAAACAAGTCGGGTTCATCAGACAAACAAAATATGTGTCCAGTTTTTGTAACTTGCTTCTTGCTCTCTTTTTTCCTTTCAGCTTTGTCGATCCACTTTTATGCAAATACGAAGAGCTACTCATGTTAACTTAGTCTGTAAAAATGCTTCAACTTTGCAATCTGTTGACAAGTGACTGATTAAGATGGTGGTGGGTGGTTGGTGACAAGTTTTACCCAAAATACACTTGGAGACAATTTTGGTGATCCACATGTAAATTTGAGTGTCATAAAGAGAAAATAAAGCCAGTCATGTAGGACAACGTTTCATGCAATATTTCACACCTACTACATCACTAAAATCAGTTGGTCTTGTAAAGGTTTTAGCAATAGCAATCATGAGTCAATCTTGACTGGACAGCCTATACAACCCCCAGATGATCTGGACATTAACAGGAGAGGGCTCACCTTCTCTAGGTCTCCTCAAATGTGATAGAGGCTTGGATCCCTGAAGTCCTATTCTGCCTGATGTTTGATATGTTGATTGATATGTTCTATGTCTAAAGCTAATCTGGCCTGCTGTTTCACTAATTCTGCCAAACAGTTTATTTTAGCATGTAGGCAACACTAAAAAATGTAAGTAAGGCAGAGATGCCACATTTTATAAAGGTAATGCCATTCACTTACATTGGCAAAGAAGGTGCAACACATACATTCAACTTGACATTTACTGTTCCCTGATACATGCAGACACATTCATACACAGAGACAGTTAATTGGACAGTACACATGGGGTTTCTGCTTAATGATGAGTGCATATTTTATTCCTTCAGATGCAATGTGTGTTTACTATTTTGTATTTTTTTAAAGGAACACAAGGACATCTTTTGCATCACTGTCACTGTGGTTGTGCATAGATGAACCCTGTGGTTGTCCTTAAATTTCTACTTTCCCAGCTGACATTCAGTTGGTTTTAATGGTCCACTTCCTCTGTGTGTGTGTGTGTGTGTGTGTGTGTGTGTGTGTGTGTGTGTGTGTGTGCCCACATGGGTGACACCAAGAGTAAAACTTTCCTTCTGTTGCAGCCTGGATTAGAAGTTGTCGTCCTCACCTTAGTGCAGTCAAGCTCTGTGATTCAGCTTCTTCAGCCTTGTTCAGTCTGTTGTCATGTCAGCTGTCCTGTGTCACTGTTCCCTACAACAGAAATTATCTTTATTTTTTTAACTCTGAGGCCTCTGATGTTGGAACTTTTGCTTCTCAAGAAACAAAACAAATATTATTTTAAACAAAAAACAATAAAAAGTCCATCTGATGGAGTTGACACAGAGCTGAAGGTGGTGACAAACTAGTGAGTAAAATTAAATACTTGATACATGTGAAGTAATGCAATTTATGTAAAAGCCCTGGCCGTCAGCAAATGGTCTGTTGGACTCCCGGTTCTCTTTCAGGGTCTTGTGTGGAAGAAAGACGGTTTTAAATATCTTGGTGTGTTTTTAGGCAATAAAGATATTGTAAATAAAAACTGGGAAAATGTTGAGCAAAAAATGAACAATAAGTTGTCAAAGTGGAAGTGGCTCCACTCCCAGATTTTCTACCAGGACAGAGTGCTGGTTTTAACCCTTGTGTCCAACCGACCCCACACATAAAACTTGTATCATTTGCCTCAGTCCTCGTATGCACAAGGGTAAAACAACCTCATAGCATCACAGCTGTGGCACAAGCTCTCCGTTTTAGATCCTCCATCTGGTTTACTTGTAAAAATACAATCAGAGATGGTAAACTTTTTCTGGAACGGTCTACACTGGGTGCCACAATCTGTGTTGTTTTTACCAAGAGAAGTATTTGACAGGATCTCCTGTCTGGAAGGATGTGGCCAGTTGCATTTTCAGATGTGTAAATTTCCTGGGGCTGGATGCTGCTCTGTTTTTAACTGATTTTAGTGTTTTAAAGTTAAAAGGGTTGCCTCAGTTTTATCAGGGTGTTTTAAATGCTGTGCTCTTTTTAAACTTCACAGGGCAAAAACGCTAATTCTCTGCACTGGCTTTCAGAAGAACCGTTGGTGTGTGGAGTGAGACTGGACATCAGTGACAGCAGCGTGCCGGGCCTTTCTGAGGCCCTATCCAGGTCCGGGACGGTGACCCTGTGGCAACTGGTGCAGGTGGCTGGACCGGACTTCTCTAACGTCCAGGAGGTTGGCTCATTGCTTGGAGTCCGGACCGCCAGACTAGTGCGGAGCTTCTTGGATCGGATGAATGAGCAGATGACAGCTGAGGAGAGGCGGTTCCTGCAGCAGTACGTCACAAAAGAGTACCTGCCTGACCCGACTGACCCGTTCCCGGATAAATTCCTGGATCCGGATTTTGAGGAGGACAGTGGTCCCCTCCTGTGGAGTGTGGTTCCAGGAATGGACTTATGTAAAACTGGTCCAAAAGTACTGTACAAATGTTGTATGAAGATCCTAAACAGGAGAACTCTCAACAAAAGTGTATGGACAATCAGTGTATGGACTAATAAACTCGAAGGACAAAATCCACAGTGGAGGACTTTGTACAAGCCTCCAATCAAGAAACGGACCGGTGACCTCCAGTGGAGGATTCTTCACGGCGCCATCGCAACAAACTTGTTTTTATTAGTCATCAGTCCTGGGGTTTTAAATGAGTGTCTTTGCAGTTTGTCCGAGAGTGTTTTTCATGTGTTTATGGATTGTGTACGGTTGACTGTTTTTAAAAAAATTTTATTGAGAATTTTTAGCCTCTGTGGCGCAGTTTTTACCAATTCTGTTTTTATCTATGGTGTACATTACAGTCGAGCCACTAGTTTTAAATCCCAGATTTTAAATTATTTAATTGCAGAAGCCAAAATGGCTATTTATTTAACTCGACATGACAAAATGCAGGCTGGACCTCAACTTGATGCTGTGGCTCTGTGGAAGTGTAACATCAAGGACAGGTTGAGGTTGGAGTTTTGTTTCCACAGAGCCACCAGGGATTTAAATAGTTTTGTACAACTGTGGGGTTTTCAGAATGTATTGTGCACCATTTCTGATTAAAAAATGTATTGTTTGTTTTTTAATTCTTTGACCTGATTGTGTAAAGTTTATTGTTAAATTATTGTAAATAAATGTTTTGTTAAAATAAAAAACAATAATCTCCGTCTTCTTCTTCTTTGATGTTTTCTGGCAATTGGCAAACACCAAAATTGGTGCATTACTGCCACCTTGGTATTTTTCCCCTGACTTCAGTCTTTTCAGTTCTTATAAGAAGAGCACCTGTTGGTGGGCCGGAAACATTGTGGCCAGTTATTCCCACCTCAAGAATTATTATTTTGACAGGTTGTCCCTAATTTAGGGAGACACCTCCACTCACATTATACTTTGGCTAAAAATAAACCTCCCACTCATCATTACCTCCAGCCAGCATAAGCCATCATATAATCCTGTAAAGAAAAGGCTCTTTGCTTGTCACCTGGTTGTATTCTTTCTATTTGTTATGGCATCAGTGGCAACACTGTGCAGTGCAAACACAAGTATGATTCACACAATAGTTAAAGCAGTTGCTGTTGTTTTCTCCTGCTTGATCTTTTACATTTCACATTCATACCTGATGAAACAGAAGAAATATTTCTCCCACATTTTCTCCTGCTTTCAAGATTTTAATTTTAAGCTCTCATTTAAGCCACATTCAGTTAAAGTCTTCTGATGTTGTGATCCTACACTGTCTTGGAAATGTAACAATACTAACTAAAGATCAACCTGCCATGTGCACAGGAAGGGAACCTGTGCACATGACACAGGTTCCTTTGCCATGACAAGATTTCTTAAAGAGACTTTATGATACTGAAAGCACACACAGTCGGGTGTGCTGTGGTGGCGAGGGGTTAAGCACAACCCACATATGGAGGCCTTAGTCCTTGACGTGGCTGTCGCAGTTTGATTCCCAGCTTGGTGACCTTTGCCACATGTCTTCACCCTTCTCTCAATACCCACTTTCCTGTTAACTCACTATCAAATAAAGGCAACTAGAGCCAATAAAACCCTAAAAACAACACACAGTTGTACTTTTCCATCCAGTCAGATGAGACAACTTATTGGCATGTGAGCTTATACTGATGTTATTTCTGTCATTGAAGTTTCTGTGGTACAAACAGGGCATAGAGTTTGCTGAGGGGATACTTATAATACTAAGGTTGAGAATCATAGTTTCATGAAAAATCTAGTAAAGACACAGCATGCAGTTGGTACAGCTGTGTGGGATTTATGTGCAGGAACAGACTGCCCAGAGGGACAAGCGGTTCCCATAGTGCATCCTGTTCCACCAAGGCTTGTTGGATACAATAGTGTGAAGGGAGCACTGTACTATTTTATAGATAACCAAAGTTCAGAAAAGAGCTTCTAGCTTCAAGATATTACTCATACAGATTTTCTGTTACTGAAAGAAGAGGCCAGGAGACGGTGAACAATATGGAAATTTTACTAATGACTTTCTTACATTACTAGAACTAATTATGGTGTCTTGTAGTTTTCTTTGGTATCTGACTGCCTGATAGTTTAATCTGGACATGACTGATTTACCCACCCTTGGGAAGGCCAACCCCACCACCACTATCAGCAGAAAGGTCATATTGAGAGACATCACTTAAAACTAAAAACAATTGGGGGGAAAACTCTATTTAGTATTTCATATAACATACAACCTGACAGCTTTATCAACAGCATCAAATATATACTTCTTCATATCTCTGCATGAAATGTCAGTTTCTGGATCAATGAAATCTATTTTCACTGTACAACTCCATGCTCTAAAAGCTCACCAGAAACTTTGCTGTCAGGTAGGAAATATGACTGCAATCAGATACATAGTTACATTTTTCACTGAAATTCATGTTTGAGGTATGTTTGGTTCCATAGTTATGCTTGTTTTGTCTTCTTCAGGATAATAAAGCGTAATTGTTATGGGAATTGATTTCCAAATGATGAGATATACAATGAAGCTTCTAAAATGTATTTGATAGTTTCTACTGTCAAGTGTTGTATTTTAACCATGTGATATTAGTTGCTTTTCTTTTCTTGTTTTTTTTAAGTCAGCTAGATATCCAGTATGAAACCACTTTGTCAGAGAAATCTCATGGGGCCCATTTCTCTGCCTTTTTAAACCAAAGTACTTCATCCAGAGTAATCCTTAATTAGGCCAATGGCATTTTATAGCACACTCTCAGAGCACTCACCTCAACCTCCTGTGGCTGCACAGCAATGCTTTAAACATTATTGATCTATGACACCACAGGAGTACATTAATATGTGTCTGTTGCTGCATTTGTGTGATTCTGTCAGAGAAACAATTTGAAAGTGTGATTATAATCTTACAACTAGTCTGCCATCCATGCACACTAATAAATGGCAACTTTGAGTAATGATTGAGTGAATAATTTGTGTGCAGTGATAAAATACTTGTTTCATTTTTGTTTCAGACGTGAGAAAAAGGCCTTCTTGACTCTGATTGTTTCACAACTTGTAATAAGTGCTTCATATATTTTAGCACAATATCCATCCATTTTCTGTACACCCTTGTCCCTTAGTGGGTCAGGAGGGTTGCTGGTGCCTCTCCAGCTAACGTTCCAGGTGAGAGGCGTGGTCACCTGGACAGGTGGCCAGTCTGTTGCAGGGCGACACACAGGCAAACAACCATGCACACACACCCAGGGAGAATTTAGAGAGACCAGTTAACCTGACAGTCATGTTTTTGGACTGTGGGAGGAAGCTGGAGTACTGGAGAGAACCCACCATGCACAGGGAGAACATGCAAACTCCATGCAGAAAAAACCCAGGCTATGAATTGTACCCAGAACCTTCTTGCTGCAAGGCAACAGCTCTACCAGCTGCACCACTGTGCAGTCCTAACACAATATCATTATAAATATTTCTTTATATACAGATCACAGCACATTGTGCGCACTGCTGAGAAGGTGATCAGTTCCTACCTCCAAGCTTTACAGGACAATCTAGAATCCTGGAGGATTCTAGATTGTGCAGGTCAGATTGTGGCTGACCCTTCTCACCCTGGACACAGCCCATTTAAGCTCCTCCCATCAGGCAAAACACTATGGTCCAGCCGGAGAAGAACTTCCCGCTACAAGAACAGTTTCTTTCCCTCATCCTTTAGACTGATAAATAGTTAATTTAGTCTGGTATGACATAGCCACTTTATCCACCTGCTATTCTGCACATGCATTCTATATATTTTTCTTTTTCATATTCATATTTTATTTTAGGCTGCACAGTGGTGCAGTTGGTAGAGCTGTTACTTTGCAGCAAGAAGGTTCTGGGTTCAATTCCTGGCCCTGGTCTTTCTGCATGGAGTTTGCATGTTCACCCTGTGCATGGTGGGTTCTCTCTGGGTACTCTGGTTTCCTCCCACAGTCCAAAAACATGACTGTCAGGTTAATTGGCCTCTCCAAATTGCCCCTAGGTGTGAGTGTGCATGGTTGTTTGTCTTGGATGGATATTTTATTTGTTTATTTATTTATTTGCTTTTGCAACATTACATCAAAGCAAATTCCTATTGTTGGGAAGTGGGGTTTTTGGGTCTTTGTGGGGAGTCTCTGTTGTCTCACTCAGCCAAGAAGCTGCTCCTACCTGGATGGGTGCCGCCTGCCTGGATTCAGAAGACCTGCGATCAATCTACCTTGTCATCTTGGAGTTTATCAGGAGCAGGTTGCCAGCACTTCGACGCCTGAGTGTTTGCCAGTTACGGGAAACTGGCAAACACTCAGTTTCCTGTCAGTGTATTCTGTACTCTGTGCCCCTCTGAGTCTAGTCTCTGAGTTTTCTACTTTATCTCAAGTAATCATAGAGTAATGTTGCTCTTCTCTCAGGCCACAAGGAAACATCCTTGTGGCACCTTGGATTTTACCCACTGTGTAGCCTGAGTTTCTTGCATTCTGGTTTCTTCTCGTGATGCTGTGGATCTTACCCACCGGTTGCCCGAGTCCATCTCCTTCTCAGCTGAAGATTCTCTGACAGTTTCTCATTTCATGGCTGGCTATCGGACCGCTCCTCGCTCCTCCTCACTAGAACTTACCTGTCCGCCCTCCACCGCAAGCCTCGTCCATCCACCTTCAATGAACTCTCTGTCAAGATCAAACATCGGAATCCGGATCATCTCAAGAACTCCCTGCAAAGAGACCAAATCCCTGGAACCCACAGTATTTCTCCCCCTGGCGGAAATTCATCTCCCAACCAAGTAGGGTCATTCCATTTCTCAGAAATTAATCTGTTCAGTTTTCTATCAACTCACCTTTTCTCTCCAACTACCCTCAGTGTTCTGGTGACCCCGGCTTCCCACCCACAGGACAAGAACCACACATCTCACATTTTCTTCTTTATTCAAAATAAATTTTATTTATCTGATTTCCAAGTCTTCTGTATGTGGGTCAAAAGACATGAACCCAACATAACAGGACACTCAGGCCAACAGTCAGATCCCACAGACGCCCTCAGGAGGACTATGGCAGAACAACACTCACTAATCCAATCCCATGATACTGCTTTACGAGCCCTGTGTTACCGCCAAACCGAAACAAATCAATGTCTTGAAGAACTGTCTATTTTTGTTTTTTTTACAAATATTTCTCCAAAAGTCCTCCACTCCAGCTTCAGCTCCCGCTTCCACTCCAGAGCCACCGGTCCACTCCACGTCTTCACATATCCGTCCACCTACTCCAGAAAAGTTCTCAGGTGATATTAATCAATGTGGTGGTTTTCTTCGTCAATGCTCTCTAGTATTCAATCATTCCCCGAGAAGCTTCTCTCATGATGGCGCTAAGATTGCATATGTAATTTCTGGCAGAACTTTAGATTGGGCAGAAGCAAGATTCCCTACTCCATCTAATTTCAGTTGCACTTTTGATAATTTTTGAAGGAGTTTAAGCAGATTTTTAACCAAAAACCCGACAAAACATCCAATTCCCGTAGATTATGGACAATCGACAGATCGGTGGCAGATTTTGCCATAGATTTTAGAATTAAAGTGTCAGCTTCAGGCTGGAGTGCATCTGCTTTAAAGAGTCTGTATTTTCACACACTCAATGAACCTTTAAAAGATGAACCAGCAACTTTGGATGAACCTGCAACACTGGAAGAATTAATTAGATTAACTATTCGGCTAGATAACAGGATATGTGATAGAACCAAGGAAAGAAATAAAAGAGCACATCTGTCAGATTGTCTTCTCCCACTACACCTACTCGCCCTCCGTCTCCTCCGCAGAACCAGGTTGCATCAGAGCCCATGCAGATTGGTCACACTCAGTTGACTCCTGAGGAGATGCAGAACAGAATGACCTCCCAACTCTGTCTCTATTGTGGATCCCCCGGTCATTTAATTTCCATCTGTCCAGTTTGACCAAAAGTCCGGGTCCGCCAGTAGATGCAAGGAGACTAGCTGACCATCTATGTGAAAAGAAACCTCCTTGCCTACTGCTACCTGCTACACTGTTCCACAATAGTTATTTTCTTGCTCTCAACATTATGATTGATTCTGGTTGCGAACAGAACCTCATTGACTCCGCTTTTATTCAACGCATGTCCATAGAAACAGTTTTTCTAAATCATGTCATCTCATTCCACTCAGAAAACTTCCCACAGCCTTCCAGATTGCACTACTCCTTGATAAACATGTTTTCCACTTACATGGAATTTCTCAAGAAATCCTCTCTGACGTAGTCAACTATTCACCAGCCAGGTTTGGAAACATTTCTGTTCAGCTTTAGAAGGTAAGGTCACCCTCACATCTGGTTATCACCCCAAATGGACAATCAGACCGCATGAACTAAGAATTCGAATCCACCCTCAGATGTTTCACTTTCACTAATTTATCAGATTGGAGTCGGTATCTCCCCTGGGTCGAGTATGCACATAATTCTCTCATCTCTACAGCTACTGGTTTTTCTCCCTTTGAAGTTTCCCTCGGCTATCAACCACCACTTTTTCCCTCAAATGAAAAAGAGATCTCTGTGACTCCAGTTCAACACCACATCCACTGCTGCAAAAAAGTTTGGAACAGAACCATCATCGCCCTCAATCACAACACAGAACTAAACCGACGCTACGCTGACCTCATTTTGATTCTGATTTATATCAGATGTATATCCTCTGTTTTGAGAATGTTCATCTGTAGAAGTTCACTGTAGGATCCATGGGCTACCTGACTTACAAAAATTAGTTAACCTTACTAAAATACCAACAAAATGTACTTATGGCTTATATTTATGAAGTAATTGCTTACAAAATACTTATTGTTTCTGAGTGAGCATTACTTTATATAAAATTAAGCTCACTCGCAAACAGTAAGTGGGTCTGACAAGCAGACCCATTTGTGTCTAACCAGTCCTGGTACCCATACTCCATACTCTCTCCATTCCATTGCATTCTGCACATCTCAGCCAAACCGAAGAGTTGCATTGCTGTCACATGAAGATCATCCTCAGGGTTTCATGTAATGCTTTTCATTTTATGAAAACAATCATGATCATTTTTGATGTGTTCACACTTATGACTGTACCACTCCACAGAGACAGGTCCACCAGCTCTCTCTACACTTCTCCTAAAATACAGATATGGATCCTTGGAATAGGCAGACAAGATTCCTTACTGGGTTTATCTTTGCTTAGTCAAAACACAGTACCATGCTGCCAAGCTTAATATTGCAAAACATGTGAGAAAGAGGCGTTAATATGAAGAACACTGGGTCTGCCCAGCATAAGAGAAATTATTTCTTTTCTTTCCCATCAGTGTGTTTTTATTTTTGGAGGATGGGTAGAATTTTATTACTAATCTAGAATATTTTCCCCTGACTTATTAATCTCTAACTTTCCTCAGGTCAGTTCTCATTATCATCTCCTGCCATATTGACCACAGCCAAATGTTACTGTGAAGCTGTCTGATAAATAAACACACAAACACTCACACATCATAATCATAGCATCATTTTGTAAATACATATGCATCCTCTTATAGCTCTGATGGTCTTATGCTGACTTAATCCTGTAACCATGGTGACCAATCTGTCCATTGCCCTAGGGATGAGAAAAGATCGGCCAGCATCTGTTCTGCAGTACTTCTATCTGTTTGTCTTCGACCAATAAGCCTGTCTGTCTGTCTGTCTGTCTGCATGTTGGTGCATATTGCAGTCTGTCAGGAGTCATTTTCATCAACCATCAATTGACTTGCAAAACAAGATGTCTGAACATGTTCATGTATTGAAGCAGAATGTTTTCAAGATGATCATTTTTCAGATTAAACAAAACAACACAATTTCTCAACAAAAGAAAAAAACTGCATCACAAGAAGCTTTGGAAAGCAAAATTAAATTATTTTTTAAAAATTATTAAATAAATAAATAAAAGTAAAGATTTCCGTATGAGAAGATATCTGGAGTCTCATGTATAAAATGTATTTATCAGTTATCAAATGAGCCTATCATAGGATGTATGAAGTCAACTTGCACGCAGAGGCTGAAAATGGTGTATGGCATTAAAAAAATCCAGATTTATAAAACCATGTGCATACACATCTGACAGCTATCTCCTCTTTATAAATCACAGCTGCACCTTAATGCTTGTATACAAGGTTCTACCCATGACACATTCACATCCATCCATCCACCCCAGTAGGGTCATGAGGCGGCTGGTGCCTATCTTCAATAGCCAATCGGCGAGAGGCGGGGTCACCCTGGACAGGTTGCCAGTCCATTACAGGGCAACACAGAGACATACAGGACAAACACCCATTCACACACTCACACCAAAGGAGAATTTAGAGAAACCAATTAACCTGACAGTCATGTTGTTGGACTGTGGGGGGAGGCTGGTGATCATTGGGGGAATGTGGTGGTGAAAAAAAGCTGATGAAATGTTATAATGACTTTGAATTGAAGTTTAAGAACCCATTTTTTCTTTGAAAGGTCCTTATGTATAATTATGATTATCACCTGCACAGGTACAAATAACACTGCAGTTTTGAATGCTTATGCTTCAGTCTATTCTAAACTGCACTTTGTGAGACATTATAAAAATGTCCACCAGCTATGTATCATCTGTAAGCGTCACTGTGGAACATCCTCAGATGTTAGGTTTTTGTCCAGAATGTCCTCCTCACTGCTGGAAGTGAGATTTGAATAGAGCAGAATAGCAGAGGCAGCTCAACTGAACCAGCTGCTACAAAATGGGACTCACCCTGAATGGTTAACTGAAGGGTACACAATCCTGATCCAGAAGGATCCCTCAAAAGGTTC
>NW_006800583.1:33355-33719 GCF_000485575.1 Poecilia formosa | reverse complement strand
GTGAGCTGGACCGCAGAGTGAAGGCAGAAGGGCCAACAAGTGCTGAGCATCTCTGGGAACTCCTTCAAGACTGTTGGAGGACCATTTCAGGTGACGACCTCTTGAAACTCATCAAGAGAATGCCAAGAGTGTGTGCAAAGCAGTAATCACAGCAAAAGGTTGCTACTTTGAAGAACCTAGAATGTAAGACATATTTTCAGTTGTTTCACACATTTTTGTTAAATATCTAATTCCACATGTGTTAATTCATAGTTTTGATGCCTTCAGTGTGAATCTACAATTTTCAATTTTCATATATATAATTCCCCTCTCACCCTCCGTGGGTGGTCTCTTTCATCCTCTGAGCTCGGGTCCTCTACCAGAG
>NW_006800583.1:1700-4940 GCF_000485575.1 Poecilia formosa | reverse complement strand
CTTTTACTTAAGTACATTTTTTGAGTACTTTCTCCACCACTGGTCAAGACATGCGGTGGTTGTAAATTTCCTTTACTTCCTTTTTTTCTGAACATATAAAACACATTCATCGATCCGTGCGTTACACTATAGCTGCTATATTCACCATCTTCTTCTTCTTCTCCTTAACTAGGACCCTTCCGACCTGAGGCTGCCCTTAGCGCCTGTTAGAAACTGATCACTGTCCAAACTTGTTTCACTCTCAGTCCGAATAGCTACCAACATACATGTGAATATTCCGCTAAACATGGACAATGAAACAGTGCTTTTTAATATAACAAAACATTCATAGGAACAGAGAATAGACTCATATTTTAATGGAGGGGGGGGGGTTCTTGATCCAAAGTCCTCAGCAACTGATCCCCACAGTTTGTCAAGACAGTGCAATAAAAAAAATCTGACAGAAAAATATGACGCAACCATTGATATGGATGAATGTATGAATTTGTTCTCAAAGTGGTGGAGAAACGACGCACAGGTTTTGTGGGATTGCTATCCATTTTGAACAGCTTGAGATGAATACCTTTACACTTATTAACTATAATAACATATATTAACTACAATAACATGCTAAAATGCTATGCAAGAGTCCTCCATTCTCTACGCCGTACTTTTCCTAGTGCAGGGGGCAAGAAGACTGGGCATTGACCTTTGCACAGCAAGCACTCTATCATTTGAGCTAATTCCCTCTCAACACCAAAACAGAGATTTTAAAGTATTTGGAAACATATTTGCAGTCAGAAATTAAATGAAAAAATCTTGGCTGAGTCATGTATAAAAACATATCAACTTGATTTTTGAAAGTACAGTGTTCCTACACAAGTTTCATTTGGATCATTGTAAATTTCTGGAACAGGCTGTAGGTGAGCACCATCTTCTCCATATATCTATCTGCCAAGTCAAATGGGCTCAATTCCAAAGCCCCACATCTGGATGTTGAATTAGCATGGTCGCTAGTTTCTGTTTCATAGCCGAGAATGGTTTCAATCCATTGACCTCTGGCCTTCGGGTTCCCCCGGAGGAGCTGGAACAAGTGGCTGGGGAGGGAAGTCTGGGCCTTTCTTAGGCTGCTACCCCCGCAACCCGAACCCGGATAAAGCTGGATGGACGGACGGACCTCTGGGTTATGTGTTCAGCATGCTTCTGCTGCGACTGAACAATAGTATTGCTCAAAATAAGTTGTAAAACATGGCACCCCTCATGATCTGATTGACCCAGGTACGGAAAGGGAACAGCAGTATATATGATTTAAGGTGATCTTGCCTCTGGTGGCACAATGCACATATTGCACAAATTTTGGCAACATGGGTTTTAAGTAAGCTTTATTAAAATCCCCTGCAATTATACATACGGGCCATAGTTATGGCGTAGGTAGAGGATAAATCCTTTCTGTGATATAACTCAGCATCATCCAGTTTCTTTCAGAGATGTCAAGCTGTGTACACCGTGTAATCATGACATCATGTCTACAATGACAGCGTGCAAGTGTCTTTCATTAAAATGTTGTATGCATGTCTGGTCTTTCCATCAAAATCACATCAGTCTACTTAAATGCGTCCCACAAAACGGGCAACACGCCATTCGATGGCTGTCCATCGTGGGTCATAATGACTGCTTCTGGGTCAGTACAAACCCTTTCCTGTTGATCTTCTCATTTGTAAATTTGTTTTGGGATTTGTAAAGGTGTTTTGTGTGCTCTTAATTTGTTTTCTGAAATGTTAATTTGTTCTGGACTTGTAGAAGTGTTTCAGAAATTGTCATGTTGGTTTGAACGTCCTGGTCACCACAATCTAGCCTTTCAGTATATTGCATTGTGTCATGGAAAGATTTCACTAAATCCCCTTTGGCTGATAATCACATCGGACCAACCTGGGCCTGTTATCAAGAACAGCTGTGCAGAAAGAAATAAACTGTGGCTTGCCCTCAGTAAAGCAATCCCCAAGCTCGACTCAAAGGATATTTGCCAAGATTTCCCAGCCTTGCAAAACAAGTAGTGAGGTACAGTGAGGTCACATAATTGGGTTTATGTCACAGGAAGAAAATTTCAACCTTTTTCCTTGTTTTCTTCCTGGACCCAGTGCTTTTGAAAGATAGTTTGATAACTGCAAAACAAGGAGATTATTCCAGACGGAGCAGTGTAAAAATCTGGAAAAGTTTTTCGGTGCAGTGCTTGAACTGTTAACTGATAAATAGTCAAAGGTTCAGTTATTTTTATTCATTGTTTCTCTTTGTTTTGTTTTTCTTTGTCCAGTTTGGTACTTTTGCTTCTCATCAGAAACCGATCTATAAAAATAGATCAGTGGGATTCACTGTAAGTATATACTTTGAACTAATCAAAAGCTTGCAGTGATTTCTCTCTTTGGACATGTATGAAGTAACAAGTTACAAGAGTTAAGAAACAAATTAACTCCTGGTCTTTTTGAATGTATAAAATTGATAGCAGAATGATAATGAACTTCAATTTAATTCAGATTGGTCATTAGATTTTTTTTTAATTAATTATGAAATATATGAGATTGACTTTTAAATTAAATTATGTAGTAGAACTATTTAAATAGCCCTGTTCTACACCACACATCATTTTCCTCCTCATCCCCAATGGGAAATCCTCAAGTAGAGCAGAAATCATTTGTTGACTCACTGGTCCGAATGTCTGGTCCGAAAGACACGACTCATAGTATGAGTAAGACACACAGCGACAATCCAGGCTGGAGGAGGGAGTCTGGAGGAGCACACCGTGATGACAAGAAAGGTTTGACATGGAACACATGAAAGTTGGGACAGACTCTGATGGTCCTAGGGAGGCAGAGCCAAATAACCACTGGGTTATTTTTGGTAATCAGGAAGAGAAATGCATCTGATGGGATGGTTTAGCCTGTGTTGTTGCACAACACCTCCCCCCCCCTTCTCTCTCTCTACTTCCTCTTCTGAGAGGAGGGAGATGTTGCTCCCAGCTCTCCGTCTAACGGGTGAATTGAGTTTCCTAAATCTGCCGAGATTTACCCTACCCAGAACTGAAGTAAACTCTGTTTAAGCTGGGTGCGAGAAAGACTAGCCTGGTTTCTGACGACCTCCATCTAGATGTCCCACCCTTTTTCACTCTGTGAATTGGCCAGATAGAGTAGCCCAGAATCAGCTAGTTTCACAGAGCCCAGCTGATGAGAGAAGTGCAATTTGAAGCCACATGTTGCGGGGCTAACT
>NW_006800583.1:0-833 GCF_000485575.1 Poecilia formosa | reverse complement strand
TCTGACTCTACTGTTGGGTCTTGATGTCACCTGTATAATCAGTTTTAAAGATAACTTTATTTATTGTTATTATTAAACTAAAATCTCCAGCATGGGGAAGTGGGATGAGCTCGACTTTTCTCGACACCTGACTGCAAACTCGGCAACCTCTGATGAACTCTGTGACATCTTGAAGCATAATTCCCCACTAGAAACAACTTTTGATCATTGATAGGGTATTAGTGACTCCAGGATGACAAAAAGTCTAGATTTATGACAAAATGAGAGTTCCTCTGGTATGAGATGATCAGGGACAAATAGTTGGTCCTTTGGACAATTCTCTGGCATGGGGTTTTGCTGATAGGCCTTTCTTATTTTCTGCTCCAGCTCAAGCTTGATAACTGCTAGCCGTACTGACCTGGGAAGCACATAGTCCACCTGCTTTGCCTCCTGAACCTCCTCAGTAGTTTCATGAAGCCTGGACAGTGTGTCAGGCTTTGCATTCTTACTTCCTGGCTTGCCTGGGGTTGCGTCTTCTTGCTGACTTGAGGTACTGCAGATTTTTATGATCAGTCCAAACCACGAAGGGTTCCTTAGCTCCCTGCAACCAGTGCCTCCACTTCTCTAGTGCCAGTTTATCCGCCACAGTTTACGGTCACCAATAACATTATAGTTACTCTCTGCAGAGAACTTCCTGGAAAAGAAAGCACATGGGTGTGTCTTTCCATCAGTGCACCTCTGACTGAATATGGTTCCAACTCCTGAATCAGAAGAATCAACTTCTATGATGAATTAGTGGAAATGGAGGAGTGGAGGACAGGAGCTGAGGTGAATGCCTCTTGAGGCGGTCAAAG
>NW_006800582.1:197297-201804 GCF_000485575.1 Poecilia formosa | reverse complement strand
GAGCTGAAATAAATTTAATTAGTAAAGATCCGTCCAGAAGAATCGGATCGTTCCTGAATGTCATATCACTATATTGCACTTTGGTCACAGCGTTGTCCCATATTTGCGACACCTCAGTCAACACCTCCACACAATAATTCAGCGCATGAGTGACAACGTTTTTTCATCGCAGATGCAACATGTGTCTCAGTACAGCTAGCTTTGCTAGCATCACGTCCACAGATCTTACCTTTCTTTAAGCTTTCCTTCGAAGTGACGCTAAAAGTTGGACGAAGTCCCACCGTCTGTGAAAGCGAAGCGCTGCTGGTTTTACATGTCGCCATATCTTATAATTTATGCAGCTATTATATAACTGACGATCAGACAGACATCTTCTCCCGCTCAGAGGAAACCACTGCGCATGTCTGGAGCTCCGCCTGCGAGTAAAGGTGGAGGCGATGGGTGACAACAGACACTAAGTCACGTTATTGCTTGGATTTTACGGCGCCACCTTAAGACCCTGAACTTCACATTTTAACGGACAAAAAGAGCAACGGGACTTGGATGTAACGAGTAACGGACAGTTTAGTAGAAATGTAGTGAAGTAGAAAGTACAGATACTTACTGTAAAATGTAGTGGAGTAAAAGTAGAAAGTACCCATTATTAAATCTACTTAAGTAAAGTACAGATACACGATAAATGTACTTAACTACAGTAACGAAGTACTTCGTTACTTCAAACCACTGTTAGCAGCCGACGTTGAAAATTACAGGGGCTGGCTGGGCGGAGGCTGCAGGGGAACTAAACAGACGTATTAATGTTAATGTGTTATCAATGTGTTATCAATGTGTTAATGTGAAAACGCATTAACGCTTCATTCTGTCTGTTTTCTGCATCTGGAGCTTCAGGTTCTCCAGTGTCTCTGTGGTTCTGAACGACCTGCTTTGGGCTTTTATGTTTCCTCACACTGGATGGTTTCCCTCCTGTTGTTTTGTCTTTTTTTAAAGATACTGAGCTAACGAGATAGCTCAGTTTATTTGGTTTGCTGGTTTTCCGCATCAGAACCAGCCCATTTGTTGTTTACAGACAGTAGAAAAAAATCCAGTTAGCTGATGTTTGCGTGTGCCTGGTTCTAGTTCTGGGCTGTATTGGACCTTAGAAGCTGGAGTCAGTTCCAGTTACGCCCTCAGCCAGAACCATGAAGGTTAACTAACCCTGACTTCACCTGCAGAAGGTCCAGGATTTCAGGAACATCAGATGCTCCTGAAATCCTGCTGACCAGAACATGGGGAACTCTGGACAGGGGATGATTTTCTGAAACCCGGTACAGTCAGAGAAACTCTCTGTGTCCTTACTGTGGCCGGCCAGCCACACACACACACACACACACACACACACACACACACACACACACACACACAGGGACAAAGAGGCAGTGAAAGATCAGCACATTAGTTAATTGGCCTGCTGAGCTGAAGGGGAGAGGTCGACAGATGGACCGCTGGCTGTGTGTGTGTGTGTGTGTGTGTGTGTGTGTGTGTGTGTGTGTCACAGGGTTAATTGTTGAACATAGTTTCCTGTGTGTCTGTCTGTGGGGCTGAGAGCTTTACTACTGCTCTGTTCTGGTTCTGTTCTGGTCAGAACCAGCAGGTTCTGCAGTGATCTTATATTTCTGAGCGGGTTTCAGTCGGCCATGTTGGAGACATTTTCTGGACTCACTGCTCCTTGTGGGGATCGAAGCCCCCATGAGGGGAAACGCTGTTTTTGGGTTAGTGGTTTAGGACTAAGGTGTGAATTGGGTTTTGGTTTCGGTCAGAGGTTAGGGGTTAAAGGTTAGGCTGTAGAAATGAATGGGAGTCAATGGAAAGTCCTCACAAAGATAGAGAGACAAACATGTGTGTGAGAGGCAGACTTCCGTCTGATTGTCTAATAAAGCTGCAGGAAACCTGAGGCGGGTCCGATCTCCGACTGTCAGCTACACACCTTATCCTATCCCTAACCATTACCCACCCAACCCCAACCAAAACTCAGTTGACACCTTAGACCTAAATCTGACCCCTGACCCAAAAACAGTATTTCCCTTGTGGGGCCCAGGCTTCGGTCCCACAAGGAGCAGTGGGTCCCCACAACGTAGTGTGTCAGGAAAATGCTCCCCACAAAGTATTACACACACACACACACACACACACGAGACTCTCTGCTGGTAGATAAAACCATCTGCAGCTTTAAAAACCCAGATTCGTCTCGGATCGTTTTACTCTCAGATCAGGATTTTGTGTTTGGGTTATCTGGATCCCGGGTGATACCGGGTCAGTTCCGGTTCTCCTCACTTTGACCCATTTCACCCCAGTGCCAGAACCATGCTGCTGATGGTTCTGGATCAGGACTCTGGTGATTTGGGTCCATCATAAGAGGAACCAAAGGGTTGACTGGTTCTGTTGGGGGTTAGCAGCAGATCCAGTCCAGTCCGGATCAAGTCCATCAGCTGTATGTGACCCAGACTGATGGAAACCCAATAGTCGGCACCGCTAGCTAACGCTAAAGCACCAGGATGATATTTAGCAGAAGCTAATGCTAGAGTGCTAAAGCAGTGACATTGTTGTAGTCATGTGACGTTCAGGAACGAATCCTCTGAGCGGGATCTGCTGCGGGCTCACGGCCAGCGGTGAGGATGAGGATGGTGCGCTGCCTTCATCCTTGGTTAATGTTTACTCTACGTACCTGAATTGTTTTTAGTGGTGCATAAATGATTTTTTGTTGTTTCAAAGAAACTCAAGTTCATTTTTCTGTTTGTTACATTTTCCTGTTTTTTGTTTCCATATTAAAAAAATGCTGATGATGCACAAAATCCCCGTAGAGCTACATGGGCATTTCAGATTTAAGTTTTGGTGTTATACACTTAATTTTATGAAAGTATATTTAATATACTATAAAACAAACAAACTTCTGCCCATCAAAATAAGAGTCTGAATATTGTCCAACAGTTTGAAGATTTCTCAGAAGTCGATAACAGAAACTTTACAAAACAGCTGAGCAAATTTGAACAGGGTAAGCTAAGCGTGCTAAATGTTTTCAAAGTTTTCACAATGCGCTAATGCGTTAAGCTATATGCTAGCTCTGCTGTTAGCAGATTAGCATAAAGAGCTAATCGGTTTCAACAGCGTGAACAAACTCCAGATATTTGGGGTTCTGGTAACAGGAACAGGAAGGATTTGATTCTGATTGGCCCTTCAGAAATGGTTAGCTAAACCGCTAAGCTAGATATTAGCTCTGCTAGCATTAGTGGAAGTGCATCAGGAACCAAACCTGAACCGGTTCCCGAGTCATATATGTTCTAGTTCTGGTTCTGACACGGTCTCTCTCTGTGTCTCTGCAGTCATGGATCAGTGAAGCGGATCTTCATCGGACCCGCAGCACCTCCTCCTCTTCCTCCTCTTCCTCTCTCGCTCCACCATGCTCCCCTCCTCTCTTTCCTCTTCTCTTCCTCTCCTCCTGCTCCTCTTCCTCCTCCCGTCCCTCCTCTTTCTCCCAGCCCCGCCCTCCCCGCAGTCGGGCCGTGCCGAGTACCGGGCGCCCGACGCATCCTTCACCCACCTGGCGGTGCACCGACGGACGGGCGAGGTTTTCGTGGGCGCCGTGAACCGGGTGGTGAAGCTGAGCGCCGCCCTGCTAGAGCTGAAGAGTCATGTGACCGGCCCGGTGGAGGACAACGCCCGCTGCTACCCGCCCCCCAGCGTCCGCGCCTGCGCCCACAGGTCAGTCTCCGACCCGTCGCCGCCGCTGTCGCCGGCCCGCCTCGTCCTCTAACCTCTGACCTCTCTGCCTCCAGGCTGGAGAGCACGAACAACGTGAACAAGCTGCTGCTGGTGGATTATACTGGGAGCAGACTGGTGGCCTGCGGCTCCATCTGGCAGGGCGTCTGCCAGTTTCTGCGGCTCGACGACCTCTTCAAGCTGGGAGAGCCGCATCACCGCAAGGAGCATTACCTGTCCGGCGCCAAGGAGCCCGACGGCATGGCAGGTAGGGGGCCGAAGGGCGGGGAGCGGGGCGACACGCCTGGTCATCTGAAGTAGCCTGGGAAACCCGACCTCTGGATCCAAACCAGTAACCTTTCAGAATGATGCCGATATCGTTAAGTCTTCTCTTCAGATGGGTGTTTCAACCATAGACATAATATAAGAGTAGACCCCGCATTGGCCGCTCCGGCGCAGGAAATACGGCGGCCATCTTGGAGCGGTCCACCACTCCACTCAGCGTTATGTTTAGCAGCTCAATGACGTATCAGCGGATTTAATCGATCATAACACCCTTTTTTTGTACTTGAAACCATATTCAAACATCTATCAAAGCTACATTTGTAAACAATTGTATTTTTTAATTGTATTGACATAGTTCAGCATATGTAAATATGCTTAGTGGCTATAACAATAAAAGAGGAATGGAATATTCTGATATCGATGTTTGAAGAGCATATTACAAAGCACACAGCCGTTCATTTATTTAATAAATTATTTAGTAATATCAATA
>NW_006800582.1:194105-196662 GCF_000485575.1 Poecilia formosa | reverse complement strand
TATTGATATTACTAAATAATTTATTAAATAAATGAACGGCTGTGTGCTTTGTAATATGCTCTTCATACATCGATATCAGAATATTCCATTCCTCTTCTATTGTTATAGCCACTAAGCATATTTAAATATGATGAACTATGTATTAAAAACATACTTAAAAATACAATTGTTTATAAATGTAGCTTTGATAGATGTTTGAATATGGTTACAGTAACAAAAAAGTGTGTTATGATCGATTAAATCCGCTGATACGTCATTGTGCTGCTAAACACATAACGCTGAGTGGAGTGGTGGACCGCTCCAAGATGGCCGCCCTAAATCAGCTACAATAGGCGAGAGCGGTGCATGAGGGTCTATCCTTATATTATGTCTATGGTTTCAACGCTCAAACATTTACTTCCTGTCGCTGAGCAGCAGCCGTATCAGGCCAGACCATCCCTGCGCCTCCTCGTGACCTGCCGGGTCGGCGCCCCCCGGAGGCCTGGAGGTTCTCTAACTCCTTTTCCTCTCCCTCTGCAGGCGTGGTCGTTGGGGAAGATGATTGGACGGCGGACTCCAGGAAGAAGAAGCCAGTGAAAGGCAGCAGTCGGCTGTTCATTGGCGCCGCCATCGATGGGAAGTCAGAGTACTTCCCCACGCTGTCCAGCAGGAAGCTGGTGGCCGACGAGGAGAACAACGACATGTTCTCGCTGGTCTACCAGGACGAATTTGTGTCGTCGCAGATCAAGATCCCGTCGGACACGCTGTCCACCTACCCGGCCTTCGACATCTACTATGTGTACGGCTTCTCCAGCCGGACCTACGTCTACTTCCTGACACTGCAGCTGGACACGCAGCTGACCCAGATGGAGGCCGGCGGGGAGAAGTTCTTCACCTCCAAGATTGTGAGGATGTGCTCCAACGACACTGAGTTCTACTCGTACGTGGAGTTTCCTCTGGGCTGCACAAAGGACGGCGTTGAGTACCGGCTGGTCCAGGCCGCCTACAGGCAGAAGCCGGGCCGGCGGCTGGCCCAGGCGCTCGGCCTGGGTCCGGACGACGACGTCCTGTTTGTGGTCTTCTCACAGGTGAGCTCCCTGCGTCTCTTCCTGTGCTACCTGCCGCAGTGCAGCCGTGGAGCCGGCAACTCTGACCGGGCTGCTGTTTCTGTGTCCAGGGTCAGAAGAACCGCTCCAACCCGCCCAGAGAGACGGTGCTGTGTCTGTTCACCCTGCATGACATCAACCTGGCCATGAGGGAGCGCATCAGCTCCTGTTACCGCGGAGAGGGACACCTCACGTTGCCGTGGTTACTCAACAAAGAGCTGCACTGCATCCACACTGTGAGTCGTCGGCAGAATGAGATCAAAAACATCTTTTTCAGGCGAGACCTGGCGCCACGTCTGTGGCGCTGCGGTTTTCACAAAGTTTCCTTTTTGCATAACGTTGATGCTTTATGGGATGGTTTCCTGTTTTCCATCGTTTCTTGCCTGATGCAGCAACACGGCGCCTCCATCGTGCTGTGGCGTTCGTCTCACAGCTTCAGGGTCTGATGGTGGCGTTTTTCTGAGCTTGGAGTCCAATCAGATTTCCAGATTGTTCCGGATCCGCTCCGCAGGGTTCTGAACTCGGCTCCTTTGTAGGCGAGGAATGGAGAACGGAGCAGAAGGAAATGTGTCTCAGTGTGAGCTGCAGTGGGGTTATTTCAGGTCGGGGGTAGATGATGTTCGTATTCACGGCGGTAATGGCCTGCAGTCGTTGCCATGGCAACCAGGCAGGGAGACTCTGGCAGGAGCGGCGATCTGGGCCGGCCCGGTTCGGGGGTGCAATGGGGGAAGCAGAACCGGCCAATCAGCCTCACGCTGATGAAAGCCATAAAACATCAGAACCGGGTCTGAGCGCTGGGGGCGGGGCTTACGGCCCATCTGACCTGCTTCCTTTATCAGCAGCAGGGATGGTGTGTGTGTGTGTGTGTGTGTGTGTGTGAGAGACAGACCCATTCTTCACTAAGCGTCTGCAGCAAGCCACCGTCTGTCCTCGCTATGGAGGTGTGTGTCTGTGTGTGTGTTTTTCCCTCTGGCTGTGAGGACTTCCTGTCCGACTCCATCAGATCAGGACCAACTGCTGGCATTAAAGTTAAACTCCAGCTCATTTCTTCATGGTTCAAAGGTCGCCGTCAGCAGTTTTCTGAAAGGTTGTTGGATTTTTTTTGTCTCCTTTTAATTCCTTTTCAGTCGGTTCTCTGAGAGGAGGGAAACCACGAGACGTCCAGGAAACATACGGTGATGATCATGTGAAGTCATAAGAGTTTCCAGCTCTTATTTAACGATATTAATCCGCTACAGCAGCTCAGAGAGCAGGTTGCAGGTTTATTGATGCTGAAGATAAACATTTCTTCAGCTAGTTAAAAAAATACACAAATACATATTTGTTATTGTCATGATGAGGCGGTTACACTTTAGTGCAGCGTTTCTCAACCTTTTTCAGGCCAGCGCCCCCCATCCCCTATCCAGGTCCCTCACCGCCCCCACCAGAGGATTTGCAGGCTATTTTGCACTGACTATTCTTTTATCATTAAT
>NW_006800582.1:189675-192242 GCF_000485575.1 Poecilia formosa | reverse complement strand
GTGCATTTAAGGTGTAAAGTTTACCTTCGACCAAACGCCCCCCAAAGGAATCCCAGCCCACCTTTTGTTAAAAAAAAAAAAAAAAAATGGGTGTCAATCTTTTAACACTTTCAAAAGTGTTACTTTAACACCCCCTGACTTTGACACATATAGACACTTTTGGGTGTTAATTCAACACTGGTATTTTTACTATGTACCTGTTAGTACCGGGCGGAAACCCTGTAATGGAGCTATTACTACTAGAAATGCTAACGGAGCTAGAACACCGACACTGAATGTGAAACCACTACCAATAAGGAACAAAGTCTCATTCATTGTTTCATTATGAACCTGAATGTAACACTTACGATGTGATTACAGGACTAGAACTCAGAATAGGACCAGTGCTAGGTTCGGCTACGGGAGTAGGAGAAGTGCAAGTGTATCAATGACCACAGACCAGAAAATAAGTTTAAACTGCCGGCTTATTATTTTGTAAAAAAGAAAATAGACAATTATACAAAGAGTTGACATACAATGACACAAAATTCAATACAAAATAGTTTCCCTGTTTCTTTCAGAATAATTTATTTAATCCCTTTTTAGAAATTTAAACCTATTGTTAGGTATTAAAGGATACCATTTATTTAAACCTAGATTATAGTTCTATTTAAGTTCAAGTTGATACTGTTAATCTATTTAATTCAGTTTGTTTTAATATTTTAAATCTATTTTAGATTAGTGTTCTTTTAAGAAAGTTAAAGTTTTTAACCATCTCTTATTTCTAATTTAAACCCAACAAACAATTTTACATTCCACACACTGTAACAAAAGACATTGAATGTGGTTCAAAGGAAAAAAACACACACACACAACAGACACAGTCCAGCAAAAGACCGAATAACTTGTGCTTCAAATCGATGTCTTTTCTCTCTGATGATCCTGAAGGGTTAATTCCGTTTCTCTGAATCCGCTGCTATGTTAGCAGGAAACCTGGGCAGGTCATTCCAGGTTGGATGATTTGCAGTGTCCAGCAGAGGGCGTAGCTCCTGCTAGACGGTTACAGGGCTCCTGGGTTACGGCTCGCCATCTTGTTTCTCACTAGCGGAATCCAACTCAGCAATCGACTCGAAATTTCCCGGTCCAATTTCCAGCAGAACCTTAAAAAGGCCAGGTTCAGCTCATCCGTTACTTCCACAGTTTTTGAACATAAAACAACATAAATGCGCTACTTTAGCTTTCCGTTTCAACGAAATAAAAATACTTTACAAAATACATTCTTCTCAGAAAATAAAATAAACTTTTTAACTCACCAAGTTCAGTTCTGTAACTTAAAACACAATCCCGAACGCAGTCAAGTTGAAAAATACAGAACGCTCCTTCTCCAAAAAATGGAAAAAATGTTTTTAATCGTCGATTTCTCTTATCTTTCTCTCGTTCACAGCACAACTCCCTTAGCTTCTTTGTTCTCTGCTTCTTCTGGCGCCAGAGAACAAAGCAATCCGGTTGGCTGGAGCCAGTCACATGGGCTACACATCAATGATACCCTTCAGAATAAGAGTTTTTACTCACGCTTAACCGTTTCTAGCTGCTGACAAAATAAAACTGTTTTATGCAGATTTTTTTAACCAAATAAAATATCATAATATGAAATACAACACTTATGATGTCTGTAATTATTACTTTTTATATTTTTAACTATTTAAGACCTATTTATTCTCCTATTTATTTATTTATGTCCTATTTATCTAGCCTTTTCATATTTTTATGAAAATGCTTACATTTAGTGAAGATTATGTTAACCTGGGTTACATGAAGGCGGCAGCAGCTCCTATGGCCAATTCTTCCTCTTCCTCTGTTTGCTCCTCCTCTTCATCGCCTCTTGTTATTTCTACGTTCTGATGGGTTTCAATGCGCTCCGGTTCAAATTAAAAAGGCTTAAAGTCACTCATCACTGTTTGGCTGGAGGAGCCAGGCAGTTGGACCATTACTCGTCATTTACCCAGAATGCATTGCAGCGTGAATAACATGGCGACATTGATGTGACCATAGACATAGACATAATATAAGGATAGACGCCTCATGCCCCGCTGTCGCCTATTGTCGCTGACGAGATTTAGGGCGGCCATCTTGGAGCGGTATACCACTCCACTCGGTCCTATGTGTTTAACAGGCACAGTGACGGATCAGCGCATTTAATCGATCATAACACACTTTTTTGTTACTGGAAACCTTATTCAAACATCTATCAAAGCTACATTTATAAACAATTGTATTATTTAAGTATGTTATTTAAGTTATTTAAGTATTTAAATATGCTTAGTGGCTAAAACAATAGAATAGGAATGGAATATTCTGATATTGATGTATAAAGAGCATATTACAAAGCACACAGCCGTTCATAATTTATTTAATAAATTATTTAGTAATATCAATACATATTTAAATAACTATACAACACAAATAAAGATTCATAATGGCACAAATAAATAATTAATACTGAATAATATATATATATTGGCAGTTCTAGGCACAGCCAAGATACTGCGCAGAACCCTCAAGCTCCCAGGCCTCTGGTAGAGGACCCG
>NW_006800582.1:184872-189598 GCF_000485575.1 Poecilia formosa | reverse complement strand
AATATGATCATACCGCATGTAATCATGTGTACATATGTATTATTGTTATTAAGAGTGAGCTAAGAAAATGTATGTCTGTATCAAACAAGCAGCCCTTCGTGTTACTCTGTAAACAGGAAGTAGCTCCCAGTCTCAAAAAGGTTGGTGACCCCTGGTCTCAGCAAACCCATGGCACTTCAACTATATTATTTTACCTTTTATCTGGAAATAGTGTCTGTTCATTCTTGCCATACAGTCTCTGTATTAATTATTGCTCTAAATGTCTTGCCATACCCGTTTAATCCTCTGTATTTAGTTTCTTAGTTTATTCTTGCATTTTGTTCTTCATTCATTTCCATTTAGTTTCATTTGATTATTATCCTCTCCTGGTTTATTGCTGCGTCCACTTTAGTTTCTTTCCTGTTAGATTTATTTGATCGTTTATTGACCATCATTAATCTTCACTCATCACCTGCTGCGCCTCCTAATCGTCATGTTTCACATCATGTGTTGATTTTTCCCTGTTCAGCGTCAGATTTTTTTTTAACCCCCTATGGTGCGCAGCGGTCGGGAAGCGTATCGATGGGGAAAAGGCAGACTGACATAAACCTTTTAAATCAACAGAAACAATTTTAGTATTCTGATTATTGAAATTTAAAAATGCTGTGGTTCTGTTGTTCTATCACACCTGTTTCATACCAGACCTTACAGCACCGGTTTTAAAATGAACGCTCTCTATCGAGGTGTCACCATGGAGGGATTTCTTTATTTAAATGGGTTCATTTTTCAGAGGGACACACAGTGAGGTGATTTTAGTAATTACATGTTTATAAGAGCGATTTTCTGTTGTCCTTCCATGAAAATGTGCAGCATCCAGACGGAAATGAAACACTTTTTAATATAAGTTGCTGCTTTGACATGATCACAGAACTGCCAAAACATATGTACAAAAATCCTCAATAAAGCATAAAATATTTTAAAATCACACACCAGACAAAGTGAATCACAGCAACGTCATCAGCCGGTGTAACGCTGAACTGATGCAGTGAAGCTACTAGTAGCAGGAGCGGAGCTGCGCCAAAAGCTACAAACACTGAATAGAAGAAGAAGAAGAAGAAGAAGAAGAAGAAGAGCTGCCATCACTACCGTTGCAGCCAGACATGATTTAATGTTACACAATACCGTTTTAGCAAGTTCAGCAGTTACTTCGGGCCACTTAAGCTACATAGGAAATATTTTTCGGTTGTTTAAAAGCGAATTTCTGGCTGCAAAGTAATTCTGATCTTTCATCCTTACCTGGGGAAGGTGATAAGAATGAATCCAGTTTGTTTCGTAAAACGGTTGAAACACACAGAACAGGACTGAAGGAGCTCCGCTCCTCTGCTGCACATAGAACATGGCGGACGCTGTTACCTACGACTCGGCGATCAGTGAGGCGTCTAGTATTCATGTCTATGGATGTGACAATGTTTTATTGACATTTATAAAAACTAAATAACATACAGTACTATTACTGTATTGTTCTTNCCCTCAGAGCTGAGGCATCGTCTATTGTTTTGATTGAGGAAAGTAGGAGTTTATACCGCTCTAAGATGGCCGCCGTATTTCCTGCGCCGGAGCGGCCAATGCGGCGTCTACCCTTATATTATGTCTATGACCATAGACATTAATACGTAGACCCCTCATGGAGCGGGCCGGCCCGTTGCTGCGATACGTTACAGCGTCCGCCATATTGAATGTGGAATATGTGCCAGTAAGGTAATACAAGTGAATGGACTGAACTTGATAAAGTGCCGTTTTACAAAGTATTTTAAGTTAATTCCTGCCTTTGACACATTTTCTCTCACACATTAATATTTTTGGCAAAGAAATGACTAAAGAGAGTTTCTAACTTTTGATGTGATTATTTAATTGTTTTGGGGCATTTCTGAATAAAGAGCACAATGTTTTTGTTTGATAGAAATGATAATTTTTATATTGAAATTGATAAACAGACACACATTTACAGTGTTTTATTAGAGAATATAATTCCATAATTAAATAATACATTTAGCATTTCAAGACAAGACACAAATAATTTTCCTGTATTTATTTTTTATACGTTATTGAGAAATGACTTTTGATTTATAAATCAGTCATTGTCAAACATTAAACTACATATTTTTCTTACTTTTTTCCAGAGAATTTGCAGCATGTCAACTCTGCTATTGACAGCAAAGAGTGAAAATAATTCCAACAGAGTAAATTATTTTTTATTTCATTACATAAGCTACATTAATACAATAATACTTCAGATTGAGATATTTAAAAATACACAAAAGTGAAAGAATAAAACATTTATTTATCATACTGGGAACACTGGTCACAGGCTTCAGTCTGCTGGTCACACTGGGAGAACTCACTGACTTCTGAGACGTCCTGGTTCACAGGCTGAAGCCAAGGATAAAAGAGAAATTATCCAAAAGTTAATAGAAAATACATACGATATGTTTCCTTCCTATTCAAAAAGCCATTTTCAGCATGTTGGGCTCTGACTCGTAGCATCTTTATAGCTAAATACCGACATGGAGAAGCTGAGCTGGAAACAGACTGAAGAGCAGCAGCTCCAGCTCTGATCCTGACTGATCTTTCCTCCCTAAATCCTCTGGTTTCTAATGAACTTCTTCTCTAACAGCGGTTTCTCATCAGCTCTCATTAGAAAACAGTGTGAAAACGTTAGCTGCTATGCTAACAATCAGCGGTTATTTCAGGCCAATTTAACTACATAGGAAATATTTTTCTGTTGTTTAGAAGAGAATTTCTGGCTGCAAAGTAATTCTGATCTTTCATCCTTACCTGGGGAAGGTGATCCTAATGAATCCAGTTTGTTTCGTAAAACGGTTGAAACACAGAACAGGACTGAAGGAGCTCCGATCTGCTGCCACATACAAGATGGCGGACGCAGTTACCTACGACTCAGAGCTCCATGAGGCGTCTAGTATTCATGTCTATGGATGTGACAATATTTTATTGACATTTATAAAAACTAAATAACATATAGTACTATTACTGTATTGTTCTTACATCTAAAATAAATATTTCCCAAATAAAGTTGAACTAATTTTGGATCCCTTTAAGCTTAAAAAACTTATAACACCTGCAACCTATTTTTCATTAATATCAATAAATATAGAGACACTGTAACTGAAATGAACAATCAGGGATCATGAGATGAAACTGAATGGATCGGAGCTGAAAGCAGCTGCTATAGCTTCTGGATTTATTCTTATTTTAATGTGTTTCTGGTTGAAATGAGGAAGTTACTGAAGGTCCTCTGTGTGGAAGAAGAAGAGCTGTTGCTTCGGTTCAGAGTTTCCTGTGTGGTGCAGCGCAACTTTAACTCGGTAATAACAGGGTGTTAGCCGACCTCTAGCTGGGTCTGCACAGCCTTTAATAACTTGGCTCCTCCCTGCTTCATTCTCTCTGAACTGTGGAAGGAAACCTGAAATTTACCAGGAATGTCATCAGCCTGTTCCTGACATGGAGCGCCAGCTCCGCCTGCAGAGAACCAGGATCATGGCTTAGAAAAGATGGACTTTGCTTCGCTGCTTGACTCATGAACAGGAAGCTCCACGGACCTGGAGGTTCCTGGAGCTCCACTAGTTCCTGATGTTTCACGCAGTCACTTCATATTTAAATTGATGTTTGTGCTAAAATCAGCCTGGCGTTCCCAGAATCTCCTGGAATTCTGGAAAAGTGAGACAGAAATCCTCTGAAATCAAAAACTTAAAGAACATTTTACTAAATGTTTAAAATATTTTAAATATTCAAAATAAATAAACAAAAACTGAAACAATAGTTAAAATAAATAATGAAGTTTGTGTAACCAAAATTGTGTTTTAAAAACATTATCATTCAGCCAGGACAGGAAAAACAGGCCAAAGGGGCAGGTAGTGCAAACTCATTTTGAAGAGCATTTTTCAAAATGGCAACTTTTCATTGTTATTAAATCGCTTTAGGGGTTAGGGTCACCCTAACTCTACCCTTAATTATGGAGCTTGTTTTAATTTGTCATGTCATTGATTGATTTATTGATTATGGTGGCAGGAAGGGAAGAGTCTCTCATGGACATCACCATGACTCCTCCTGACATCTAATCCTGGTTTCTCCATCTTCATGTCTCCACAGCCAAAGCAGATCGGGGATGATTTCTGCGGCCTGGTGCTGAACCAGCCGCTGGGAGGCCTGAGGGTGATCGAGGGACAGCCGCTGTACGAGGACCGGACCGAGGGGATGGGCGCTGTGGCCGCCTACACCTACGGAAACGACACTGTGGTGTTTGTGGGAACCCGAAGCGGACAGCTGAAGAAGGTAGGAGGAATGGAGCAGAATTAATGTCTTTCTGCTGCATTTTAGACTTGTGGTTATGGAGAAATGTCAAGGAGACACTAGCTGAGGGAGAAGCTAGCTGAATCTAGCCAAGGGTGAAGCTAGCCCAGGGAAAAACTAGCCGACAGAAGAGCTAGATGAAGGAGAAGCTAGCTAAAAGAGAAGCTAGCTGAAGGAGAAACTAGACGAAGAAGAAGCTAGCTGAGGGTGAAGCTAGCAGAAGGAGAAGCTCGCTGAGGGTGAAGCTAGCTGAAGGTGAAGCTAGCTGAGGGTGAAGCTAGATTAAGGGGAAGCTAGCTGAGGGTGAAGCTAGCTGAGGGTGAAGCTAGATTAAGGGGAAGCTAGCTGAGGGTGAAGCTAGCTGAGGGTGAAGCTAGCT
>NW_006800582.1:170793-184749 GCF_000485575.1 Poecilia formosa | reverse complement strand
GAGAAGCTAGCTGAATCTAGCCAAGGGTGAAGCTAGCCCAGGGAAAAACTAGCCGACAGAAGAGCTAGATGAAGGAGAAGCTAGCTAAAAGAGAAGCTAGCTGAAGGAGAAACTAGACGAAGAAGAAGCTAGCTGAGGGTGAAGGTAGCTGAGGGTGAAGCTAGCTGAAGGAGAAGCTACCTGAGGGTGAAGCTAGATGAAGGGGAAGCTAGATGAAGGAGAAGCTAGATGAAGGAGAAGTTAGCTGAGGCTGAAGCTGGCTGGCTGATTGTTGTGCATTTAAGGTGTAAAGTTTACCTTCGACCAAACGCCCCCCAGAGGAATCCCAGCGCCCCCCTTTTGTAAAAATGTCCGCCAGCGCCCCTGCCGTCCTCTGAACGCCCCCGTTGAGAAACACTGAGCTAGATTAAGGAGAAGCTAGCTGATTCTAGCGGAGGGAGAAGTTCCCTCCTCACTGGACCAGGTTGGGCAGAGCCGATGGTTCTGTTCCAGTTGGACCGGGTCAGGGGGTTTATCTGCGTCAAGCTGGTTGCCGAACCAAGTGGCTCAACCTCTTCAGGTTCCAGGTCCGTTTCCTCCAGCCAAGTTCTGGTTCTGGTTCCATATCAGATGGTGATGATGTTCAGCTGAGGAAGTTCTGGAGGTTCTGGAACTATGTCAGCAACCTTAGAGGAGCAGCTGCCAAAAAGCTGTTCAGGAGTCCTTCAGAATCCGGGTCCGGCTCTGATCAGCCGGAAGGCGGGCGGCGCCACAGCGTGTCTCGGGTCTCTGCGGCACACCGGGTCTGGCAGCAGAACAAAGACCGGCCTTACACTCTTCCTCCTGGGACGCGAGGGCTTCCTGCCCCTCCCATCCTGTGACATCACCCTCCCTGACCAATCAGCTGTCAGATCACCCAACACTACCGGTTCACTTCTCCTGTCTCCATGGAAACGGCTCAAAGTGGGCCCGCTTGCTGCAGCCGGGCTTCTTCTGGCGCTGAGCTGGAGACGAACAGAACCTCAGGCAGGAGGTCCGATCGGGCCTGGAGTGGTTCTGATCGGAGCTACAGCTCCATTCAGAGGCTGGAAGAACCTCTGCAGGTCCAGAACCAGAACCAGAATCTTTCTCTTCATCATCATCCTCACAGTTACCATCTTCATCATGGAGCTGCTGTGTCCGCTCGCTGCGATTGGTCCGTCTCGGATCAGCTCGCTGTGATTGGCTGGTGCCACTTTTATAGGTAGATGTGAGAACCTGTGGAGTAGAATCAGCTGAGATCTGAGTCTGTTCTGGTTCTGATCCGAAACCAAGAGCCGGGTTGCAGTTAGAGCTGAAGAAGCCAGACTCGGTGCTTTGACATAAACCTGCTCTGATTGCAGCATGAAGCTGCACACCTGGGCTCTGACACACACACACACACACACACACACACACACACACACACACTGAACAGGAAGCTGTCTCTGCTGAGCCTTCGTTGAGGACCAGCTGGTGTTTTTGTTTTGATTGTATCTAAATTAGATTAGAGACAATTTACTGTTGCCCTGGCAACAGAGCAATCATCCTTAACCCACCCTGACCCTGGGTTGACGGGTCCGGTGCAAGTTTCTGTCGGTTCTGTAAAAATCCAGCACTGAGGCAGAAAACGTCCTTCTGCAAATAAACAAGAGAATGAAAAATAAACATGGGAGAAGAAGCTGTTCCTGTGTGGTTCTGGTTCTGTTGGACCCGCTGCTGTTCATTGTTTTGTTGCATCCGATGACAAGAAGAAGTATTGATGTTCTCCAGGTCTGCTAACCCAGCTTCATGTTTGACTTGCTGAGTAATAAACACTCCATACACCAGCTTAACAACAGTAATAACAATAATAACAATAGTAGTAATAATAACAATGTAATTACATGTGATTAGCTAAAGGCAGTTGATCTTAATGGTTTCATTCCTTGAATCTGGGAGAGGAACAGACTGGAGTCCAGACTTCATCTCTGATTCGCCTCCCAGGATCCTAAAGGACTCTGGGAGCTGAAGCTCCAAGCCTAGAACAAGCTTTGAATAAACCTTGAATAAACCTTGAATGCCTTGAAAATAACTGTACTTGAGTAAGAATAGCACTTAAGAAGTTTCTAAACAAGAAATGACTGAAGTAGGAAGAAAGTTATTTGGTAAAATGACCAAATACTAAGTAACCTCTGATATATTTTAAAATGATGTCATCAGTCAAAACGTTCAAAGTTATGTTAAGTTTGGCACTGAAAAGTGTTTAGTAATGTTGTTTTTACTGTCCATCTGAATACCATGACGTGAAAGTGGCTCCAACACATTTTAATTTGAATCATGTGGATTGGATTTAGACCTAGCTTTATTTCTATGCAATAAAACTACTCATATCTACATCGATAGACAGATCTATATAAAAATATCGCCGTGTTTTGGTCCCATGCTGGTATGACTGGTACCGGCTCTCACTCTGCACTGAAAGCTTCAGACGTCCTGATGGAGCTCCTTTCTCAGACGGCTGGTGTTAGTGGTGAACAGATGCTTTTGATCCGTTTCCTGTTTGGACAGAGTAAACCTGAAGTCCTGTCAGCCGCGTCTCACTCTCCTGTTAAACCGTTAACGCTGCCTAAAAAGGCGAGCGAGTGGCTCATCTCTGAAGGGTGGAAGATCTTTGTCTCATCATCTGTCCCTGTAACCGTCTCCGCTGTTAGCTAACGGCTCTGGAGCTGTCAGTGTGCGGCGCAGTGATTTACTTTGTTTACCTGACTGTTTGACCCCCCAGAATGTATGTGTGTGTGTGTGTGTGTGCGTGCGTGCGTGCGTGCGTGTGTGTGTGGCTGGCTGCCAGGCTCTTTCTGCTGCGGTTCTGTTTGTGTATGTTTCCAGTAATTATTTAATGCAGCGGCTTGTTACTCTGTTTTCCTTTTTTGCTGCAGCTGCCACAGCAATAAATAGAGGCGTTTTTGAGGCACCTTTAAACGCCTACGTGTGTGTGTGTGTGTGTGTGTGTGTGTGTGTGTGTGTGTGTGATGTTATTCATTAGGACCTTTTCTGCTAGAATCAGTTATCTCCTGAAGGCAGCTGAGCCTTTGGGACCAGAGAAAAGCCTCACGTTTATGTAGCAAAGTCCCATTTGTCAGGTTCTGGTTCCGTCATGTGGATCAGATTTGGGTTGGGACTGTACTGGCACTAGTATTAGTTTGGGCCAGATGGAGTTCCTGAAACGCGTGGAAGTCAGTAGTAATATTTATTATGGTTAGAGATACAAGTGTGTGTGTGTGTGTACTTGTAAATGCGCTTGTTTGGAGACTGCAGTAATTAACAGATAACATAAGGACTCCTGTGGATACGGGGACATTTTCATTCGACCTGGTTTAGTTTAGGATGAGAATCACTGAACAGTGAATTTTGTTGTTTATTGTTTATATTCTGATAATAACCAGATAAATAGACTCGACTGGTAAAGAACATTTGTAGTATTCTTTCTAGATCCAGGACTTCAACTAGTTAATATATAAAAACATTGCTCCAATCTGATGGTTGAAGAAACTGAAGTACAGATTAAAAACTATAAATATGTTTGTAATTGAGCTCTGATGGATATTTTTAAAATTATTCAGCAGGAATAAAGTGTTTTGAAATGAGAATGTTGCTAATCTTGTTGATGTAGGTTTTTTTTTTATTAAAATGCGATTAGTTATAGACCTTGCAGTCAACGATTAAACATTTTAATGCAGTTAAGTTACAATATTTCCATCTGCTTCTGGACTATCAGTTAACTTTACCCATTTGATCCAAAAGTTGTTTTACAACCACATGCAGCTAAAAGTGACTGTGGTTCAGCCCTGAAGTCAACTTTTGTGTTATCTTTTCTTTACCCCCAGGTGAAGCAAACGTTTAGTCAAATAATGTAATATTTTTAAATTTAACAGCTTTTAAGACCCAACTCATTCACTGTGACTACCTAAAGATTTCACATGGCTGTTATTGGAAAGTGTCACCATATCTGGCTACTTTAATCAACATAACTGTCTTCTTTTATCTCTCAACAGATTGCAGAATAACTCAGATTTGGACATTTTTTAAAAATTTGTTTCCTTTTTGTCTTTACATGCAAATATTTTTGGTGAATGAAGCAGCATAGAAGATGCGTAGAAAGGGTCATTGTTCGTTTTCCACCCGAGTGCCACCATGTCGCCTGCTTCCTGTCCTGCAGCTGCCGTTATCACAGTAACACAGATCACACCGGCTGCTGCTGGAGGCGGTTTCCTAACATACCTGTTATTTGGTTAAATGGGTTTAAATCAGACTAAAGTCTGAAATATTATCCAGAGCAGGGAAGCCTATTCCAGTTAAATGCTTGGTGCTTGCTAAGGATGTGTTCATCCTCCTGTTTCACCTTGGGAAATGACTTCATCTCTTTCTGTCATCCCCCCGCCTGACTGCCCCTCCCCCACTCCCAGACCCCACAGCTTTTATTATTGACTTTGTTTTAGAGATAAATCCATAAAGATGGTCTCCTAGGAGGCATTTCAGCTTGACGTCAGACACAAATAGAGTCACATTAAAACCATGTGGCCTGGATGGAAAGACTGCAGGTGATTGCTAAACCTGGGAGAGATTTAAACGGCCACGCCCGATAAATCAGAGCATGCGCAGAAAACCGCTGCAGAGCGTCACAGCTTTCACCTTCAGTCTCCGAATTTCACTCATTCACTTCCTGTTGTGAAATTCCCCACCGAATCCACGCCGGCAGAAATCCTCTGGAAGCAAAGACTGGTGTGTGTGTGTCTGTGTGTGTGTGCGTGTGTGAGACCTCTGGTGTCACAGCTAGTCAAGCAAATCTTTAATTAGTTCTTCATAATTACTGAAAGGTGGAAATGGGATTTCAATTGTGAATTATTTCCAGGTTTGTTTTGCAGGAAAATTAATTGAAGAACAAAAACCAGGACATTTCAGCTGATTTAAAGTATAAAACTGTTTTATTTATGTAACCCTGAATGAAAGACTGTGTGAATTGAAATTATATCTGTTATTCGACTAATGGTTCCTGTCAGCCTCCTGCAGCTATAACTGACCTCTGTAGTTATTTTTATTGCAACATACCTATTTATTTATTTAAACATACACATTTAGCTAAGAATCGATGTAAAACTACTGTATCCGTATTAATTATGTGCATATATATATTTATAGTAATGTCAAAGTGAGTTGATTAAATTGTTTGGGACGATAATTGGTCTGAACTGAAATGGTTTCGGGTCAAACCAACCTGTTCTTAACAGCAGCAGCATATTAGGAAACCATGTGATCATCATGTTGAATTTTTGAAGAGATGTGACATGTCTATTTACCACATGTAGACGTGCTGTTTGTCTGCAGAGCCTGAATGCAGTCTGTTGCAGGGGAACACAGAGACAGTCAGGACAAATAACCATGCACACACGCACTCAGACCTAGGGACAATATAGAGACCATTTAACATGATAGTCATCTATTTGGACTGTGGGAGGAAGTCGGAGTACCCGGAGAGAACCATACACAGGGAGAACATGCAAAGTCCATGCAGAAAGACCCTGGGCCGGGAATTGAACCCAGAACCTTCTTGCTGCAAGGCAACAGGCTAAAGTACTTTAAAACTCATCACTAAAAGTTTCTAGCACGTCAGTCGATCCTCTGGAGGTCGGGAGATCTTTGACATCTCTGAATAATCGGTGCCTAACCTCCTCATGGTTGTCAGTTCTGTTATCTGTTCTTATTGATCTGTCCCTGCACTCCAGTGCATGTCGCTCTCCATCTATCCTCACCGAGGTTCTGCTGTTGGTCCGACTCTCAGAACTGGCTGCGTTTGGTTGCCTGGTCATCAGGCCACAGAGTCACGGACAGAGCTGCATGCGGTCGGCTGTAATCATCTGCTGGTTAGTTACCCTTTGGTACAGCAGGCTGGGTGCTAATACCTTTTTGGGGGATTGTCCAGGATGTTGGGTGCTACCTGCTCAGCTTGGTGATAGGGGGCGCTAGAGCAGTCTACCAGCGGCCTGCCATGTTAGAAATGTTAAAAGTTACATAATTTAGAGCTGCATAATCTGGCATCATAATATGGAAATTGTAGCATGTGAGGCCAATAGGCAGCTGCAGGAACAGTGCAATCAGAACAGCCAGATCGACGCGTCAGCTATAAAGCTAGCTTACTCCGTCTTCACTGTCTCTGCTGTCTAAAAATGCTTGAGAAATAAACGAGGCTCAGCCTGGCAGGGGACAAATAAAGCCTGATGGGCCCCGCCAGGCTGATGGCACACCCAGAAAAACACTGAATACTTTTTGGGTGCTCGTCCAGAATGTTTCTGTGTAAATCATGCAGCTGAGGTTTGTTGTGATGCCTTCAGGGTCAGAAACTGTGAGGAACTGGGAGGCAGGAATGTCAGCATCTAATAGGGGGTTTTGGGGGATTTGGAGAAGCCTGGGTCTAGCCCTAACCCTCACATAACCAGGAAACTCCAGGAGGAGATCCAGCTCCAAATTGCCCCCTGGTGGCAGATCAGGCTGGAGACAGAGGACGGAGGATGTCTTCATAAACCGTCCTGCAGGGTCTCGCTGTCATGTTTCCTGGTTTGGCCTCTGAATGCTGCGTGTCACTTCCTGTTTCCTTAATCAGCTCAGCTGTGGGATCTGTCTGATTCCTGCTAACCGGCTCTGGAGCCGATATCCAATCAAAACTCGTCTCCAATTAAGCAAACGAGCACAGACTGCAGTTGAGCCACTAAAAACCAGCCGGCAACGCTTCACTTTTCTTTGTCTGGATCCTCAGAGAGAAACAACTGGAGGCGTTTTACATTCGACCCAATCGTTGCAATGCACCGGTTTGACGACATGAAGCTCACCAGAACTCTTCTGATTTGTCAGCTTTCCTTTTTCAGCTCACATAAATCTGATCTCAATCTGTGCCTCAAAATTACATTTACGTGATGAAATGACTCCAAGGGGCTGAAGATGTTGGATAAAAAATACATGATGTAATGATAAATCTGAAGAACTCAAACATAAAAATGTTTGTGTCAATAAAGTTACAGTTTGATTTTAGGGGGGACTGAAAATCCTGAATATTTTTCTTCTGATAAAAACATTTATGATCTCTGTTCTGATTTCTATGTGTTATTGTGAGCTACAGTACAAATTACAGATCTGTCTTTGCTTTTCTTGTTTCAGCAGGGAGAAAATCCTAAATTAACTACAAATATTCCTAAATATCTTTAAAAATTCATAAATATTGTTCAATATTTTAATCTGTGTTTACTAACAGAAATAATGTAGGAGGAAAACTGTGATAGATATTGCTGATACTATAACGCTAAAGATGACAATAATATGTAAGAATAATAAATGAACAGCTGATTCATTCTGAGGCGGTCTGAGTGCAGACCTTCGGCGTGAGGAAGAGGAGCAGGACTTCCTGCAGGCGAGGAACTGGATCTGGTGGGAACAGGAAGGTTTGGAAGGTTCTGGTTCTCAGATCCTTGTTTGAGCTGCATCACCACAGGCGCTGTGGTGCAGAAAGCATCAGGTTCATTATTATTCGGTTGCCATGGAGACGATGGAGGACAGAGCGAATCATGCAACTCCCTGAAGAATCTCCATGGTATGGTCTCTAATTTTTCCATGGCGACAATAATGGCTGCTGCAGGGAAAACAGTCTGCTGTGGAACCGGTGAATCCAGTGGAACCGGTGAATCCAGTGGAACCGGTGAATCCAGTGGAACCGGTGAATCCAGTAGAACCGGTGAATCCAGTGGAACCATTTGTGTTATTTCCATCCATTTTGTTTGTATTTCCTCTAATTCATGTAACGCTCTCTGAATTGTCTTATTCCTATAGAAATAAAATTACCTTAGCAAAGCTTAAAGCTGAAACAGTAAAAGTTTTAATTTGTTTCAAGATTTAAGTTTCAGACGTAGAGGACTCCATGCTCCTCTGTCTGACCCGGTTATATCTGACCCGGTTCCGTCAGGTCAGAACCAAAACTCGGTAAGGAGGCAAAACTCCGAGTCTGAAGAGGCAAATCATAAAGTCCTGAGAGGCCGAAGAGGTCAAAGGTCTTTACAAGAGGTCAGGTGGTTCTGCAGAACTTCCTGTCCTCAGAACCAAAGGCATAATTTTCTAATTTGTCCACATTATTGAGAAGAGAGGCAGCAGCTGCTGGATGAAACCCGAGAGCAGCCCGGTGTGTGTGTGTGTGTGTGTGTGTGTGTGCGCGTGCGCGCGTGCGTGTGCGCGCACTGTAGGGAAAGCGCTGCAGGTGTTGAGTTTCAGGCCTTGCTAATGTGTCTGTGAATGGCAGTGTGAGGCAGACAGATGGAATGAGCTGAATGGGTTGGCTAACAGATACTAATGGTTCTGATGGAACCCAGTTTCCTGGAGAAAGCCCAGGTCCGTTCTGAAGGTCTGTTCTTAAAGGGCCGGTATCGTGTAAATCATCTCGTTTCTCCCTGCTGTGTTGCTCTGATTCTTTCATGTTGGAGAATTTCTTTAATCTCCATGGCAACCATTTAGCTGTTAAAACACCTGGGTGGCCCTAGCCCCGCCTTCGAGGCACAGCTCCTCCCCCACTCAGCTCCTTCAGACTAGCCAGCAGCAATTAGCAAACAGCAGAGCTCCTGATAGGAGCTGCTGCTCAGAGCAGTGCTGGTAAAAATGTTAAAGGGTTATAGAGTAGCCATGTTGGGATGACTTCCTGGAGGCGGAGCTTCGTAAAGAACAGTTCTTAAAGAGACACTGACCCAATTTCAAGGCGTTACATCAGGAAGTCAAATCTATTTAAAGTCATATTTGATATATAAAAGATTTCATAACAACTGAAGGTAAAATAGCTGCTGATTATGATATAAAATGGGAATATGTGCCTGGAAAACACATAAAGCTGCCCCTTTATAAAAACAAACATACGACACAAAATGAGAGAAGACTTCAGAGGCAGAAAGTCTGAGCCAGTCTTTTTTCAGTCTCGGTCCTCTGGATGGAGACTGAGGTAGCATCATTCCCACCAGCTCTGTCCAGTCCACTTTAACCCGACTCCAGTTCGTTTGCCTATAAAAGCCCGTCCGGTTGGTGAGGTGTGATCGCTAATTGACCTCTGACCTCTAGTCATCCAAACCTCGGTCTGGGTTCAGTTGAAGTGAACTCTGGTTTGGTCTGAATGTGAACGCCAAGCGGACCAGATACCGCTCCAGAATCAGGAAGTGGACTACAGAGCAGGGCATTCTGGGTAAATACAACCAAAGCTAACATGCTAGGATAGCAGGAGAAATGGCTCCTGGTCTTTAGCCAAAGACTAAAGAGAAATCCTCCAACCACTAAAATCCTCCATCTTGTTTCCATCTGGTGAAGAAGGAAGTTGCTCTCAGTGTCTTCAGAGGTTTTTGTGTTGTTTCCTTCAGTGGTTCTTGGTGCAGCGCCCCCACAGGCCAGGAGAGGAACAGGTTGGTTTGACTCAGAGCAGAGAGGAAGAGAACCACAGCATCTGGTGGAGCAGATGATGGAGTTCTGGTTCCAGTAGAACCAGGTCGACCAGACCATGAGGAAGGGAAACAGACCATTTAGAGCAACTTCAGAAGATTCAACAGAACTAGCTTATTGTAATTTCTGTGTTTTGCTGTCATTTCTACATTTTTAATGACCTTCTGGCCCAGATTTTCTCTCTTTAATACATCAACCTCAATTACAGACAAGTAAAAACTTCGGAAATAATTTTTAAAACATCACAGAAAACAATACATTTTTTGGAAACACCAAGATAAAATCTATATAAATGTCTCATTCAGTGGATCTGCTGTAGAGTCCAGTCAGAACAGGACTGAATCTGTGTGTTATCAGCTGAACACACACACACAGAGGCTAGGTATGATCAGTTCTGAAGTCACTTTATTTGAAATGAGCTGCAGCTTTACTCCAACTATCAGACCGGACCTCCCAGTTCCACCCCCATGCCGACCCACACACACTCTGAGGTATTACGTTACACAGGAATGTCTGCGTGTGTGTGCAGCATCGTGTTTCCAGCAGAATGTGACCAGCTGAGCAGAATAAACTGAGCATTAAAAAGCTTGTTTAACTCCAACGGAACCAGTGACAGCTTTATGGAAGTGAAATTGAAGTGTTTATAGTAGAGGTTCTGATTCTGGAACGGGTCAGGTAAGTTGCTTCAGGAAAAATCAAAGTGTTCCCTCAAAAGTCCCACAGAACCAACCCAGTGACGGATTGTTTAAGAGCCGCGTTTCAGGTGCAAACAGCTGCTGCAGGATGCTAAAGCTAATGCTAATCAAGAGGGCTGAGACTGTTCAGGTCACATGACCCCGACATGGTTCTGTTAGATCTGGAGGTTCTTCTGGATTTGTTGGTTCTGGAGGTTCTGGAGGTCTGGTCCTCACATGGTGGGTAAAGTAGAAACACAGGAAGTGATTATGAGGACCGACAGCTTTCCAACAGCTGTGCTCTTTATCTGTGGCTGCGAGGTCAGAGGTCATGTGTAGGCAAAGGGCCGAGTGTGTCGGGAACAAAGCAGGTGCTGATGGTTAGAATGCCAGCCGGGGGTCATAGTTCAAAGGTCACAGGTCACTTCCTGTATTGCTCCATCACTGAGCTCTCCTTCATCTTCTGCTTTCACTTTCATCCCGTTTGTCTTCACTATTCCTGTCCGGTTCAATGAGGCGGTCTGGTCCGGGTTGGGATTGGAAGCTTTTTCCAGAACCGTGTTGCTGCCGTCTCTCTTGCTGCAGTGTCCTACTTTATCGTTTCCTTCCTGCTGCTCTGACTCCGTTAAACAGGATTGTAGAAGAGTGTGTGTGTGTGTGTGTGTGTGTGTGTGTGTGTGTGCGTGCGCGCGTGCAACTCGTCGGCTCTAATTAAGCTGGGCTCCTTAACCAGACAGCTAATTAACTACACACACTCGTCCTTTCATCCCTTGTCTGACTTTCCCTTCTTACATCGTTTGTTCTCTTTCGTTTGCATTTTTCTTCCTCCATATTTTATTCTATTTTTTTCTCTTTTTTTCCTTCCATTTATTTGTTGCCCATTTCTTCCTCCTCTTCCTCGATGGTGTTTTTCTGGGTCAGGGGGGAGGGGAGGATTTGGGTCTTATTTTAGTTGCTCCACATATTTGCCGGGTTCCTGCTGTATTCAGCATCCCTCTTCCTCCTCCTCTTCCTCCTCTCCAGTCAGAAGTAATCCCATTACGCTGCAGGAACGGCTTCTATTAAATCTTGGAGGATTTTCATCGTAGGATGTAGATGATGATGAAGAAGAAGGTGGTGGTGGTGATGATGATGATGATGAAATCGTTGGGCAGACTCTGGAAATGGATCCGGGTTTTATCTGAAGTTCTGCTGAAAGGTTCTGGTGCCCAAAGAAACGAGTCTGTGGAGAATCTGGACCCGGTTCTGATCTGGTTCTGCTTGCTTCATCATGTGTTTTTTTTGTCAGCTCTTACATTTCGGGTTGGTCTCACGGTTCTGGTTCTGTGTTTCAGATCCGAGTGGACGGCGTGCCGCCGCCAGCCCAGAATGCCTTGCTGTATGAGACGGTGGCGGTGGCGGAGGGCCAGCCCATCCTGAGGGACATGGTGTTCAGTCCAGACCACCGCAGCATCTACCTGCTGAGCCACCGACAGGTAAGGCCCAGTTCTGATGCCCCCAGAACCAACAGCCGGGTCCGGAGCTTCTGCTCGCTGTGACAAGCCAAACCTCCAACCGGACCTTACAACCATAACAGAGGCCGTCCTGAATGCTAATGCTAGATAGCATAGCCACCAGAGTGGTGGACAGTGCTAAGACTGGATTAAACAAATATGTAAAAGTGGCGTTCTGCAGCTTTAAGCCTCCAGAAAAAGACCAGAAGCCAAACAACAAAACGAGCCGCAAACACCGAACCCTTTTCTGAACAAACATCAGTTTGCTTCTAAACAGGCCCAGTTTGGCCTGGTTCACTGTCTGTCCTGAAACACAGCCAATGGAAACCTGGCACCAGATCGGGTCAGAGCAGAACCCAACTGAAGGTTCTGGTTCTGTCTCCAGGTGACCAGGCTGCCGGTGGAGAGCTGCCAGCAGTACAGCAGCTGCTCTGACTGTCTGGGATCAGGAGACCCGCACTGCGGCTGGTGCGTCCTCTTCAACAAGTAAGAGCATTCTTCTTCTTCTACTCACTGATTCATCACAGGGGCTCACCTGGAGGACCTGGAGGACCTGGAAGGTCCAAGTAGGACTGATTACTTTGGATAAAAGTCAATGCAAAGTCCTCATGAAGATAGAAGGACCCTCTATGTGTGTGTGTGTGTATGTGTGTGTGTGTTTGTTTGTAATACCTTGTGGGGACCATTTTCCTGACACTACGCTGTGGGGACCCACTGCTCCTTGTGGGACCGAAGCCTGGGCCCCACAAGGGGAAATGTTGTTTGTGGGTCAGGGGTCAGATTTAGGACTAAGGTGTGAATTGAGTTTTGGTTACGGTTAGGATTAGGCTGTAGAAATGAATGGAAGTCAATGGAAAGTCCCCACAAAGATAGCAACACAAACGTGTGTGCATGTGCGCGCGTGTGTGATCCCCTCAGGTGTCAATAATGTTGCTATAAATTCTCCAATCTCTCATCAGGATGTTTGATGTTCAGCATCCAGGCCAGGGAAGGAAGTTCCTGTTTAGAGCTCCATCAGTCAGCTGTCCCTTCAAAGTAAAAGCCTCAGCCACAAGGCTGAGAGCAGACCCAGGAGGCAACTTGTTGGGTCTCTGAGTGTTTCTGTGTTTATGGACCAGACAGTCTCAGCTTAAAGGCTTATTGAAGATGTGATGCCCTTACACTTTACCCTGAGCGTCACCTTCAAGGCTCCGTCTATTCAGGCTAAAAAGCCAGTGCAGAGTTTCCTCTAATGGTAGCTGCTTCTGGTATGCAGCTTTGCTTCTCTTCCTCCTCCTTCTCTCTCTGTCAATCTGCTGTTCATTAGAAGTAAACAGATCATCACTACAGGTTGGAGCTGCTGCTTTCTGCAGACTTCACCTCCACCTGTCGGCTGCTCCGCCTCCACCTCCATCGCTGCCTCCTCGGTAGTTCCATCGTTAATCAGGAAACAGGAAGTTGGGTCATAAAAACTGAGATGATAATCTGAGAATCAGAAAAAAATCAGCCTGAAAATGGATGGTTGGTTGGTTGAATGGATGGTCAGATGGTTTCACTGTCTGGTGACCTTTAACCTCTGCAGGTGTTCCAGGAAGGAGTCATGTGACCGGTGGGAGGAGCCTCAGCACTTCAACACCCGTCTGGACCAATGCGTGTTCATCTCGGTTTCTCCTAGCAACATGTCCGTCACCTCTCCTCCCACTCAGGTGAGCAGCCGCACCCCAACCCACCTGTGGCCTGGACTTTGTCAGCTCTAAGCTCCACCTCCTCCTTTTATCCAGCTGACCATCAGGGTGCAGAACGTCCCGGAGCTTTCGGGCGGGGTCACCTGTGTGTTCGAAAACCTGACAGAAACACCTGGACAGGTGCAGATAGAAGGTCAGGTGGTGTGCATGTCGCCGTCGCTCGAGGAGCTACCAGCACAAGCTCCTCCCTACGGTGAGACACACACACACACACACACACACACGTGGAGTGGTCGTGTGCAGGTTGTGTGATGATGGTCGGCCATGTTTCCTGCAGGGGAGAAGCGTGCGGTCCAGCTCAGCCTGCGCTCTACAGAGACGGGTCTCCGGTTCATCTCCACCAGCGTGGTTTACTACAACTGCTCCGTCCTCGGCTCGTGAGTCTCCTCCTTTTCTTCATCCTCTTCATCATGTCAGCTGATGGTACCTTTGACACTTGGTACCAAAGTCCGGTACCTGGGAATCACTACCAGTTTTCGATACTTTTGCATGTGTTGCTTTTTAATAGTAAACGCTCTTATTTTGTTTACCATATTTACTTTTCAATTTAAAAAAAAAAGATATATAAATAATTCC
>NW_006800582.1:163558-165148 GCF_000485575.1 Poecilia formosa | reverse complement strand
TTTTTTTATATATATAAACAAATATATCAAGACAACATCCAACTCTATATTGTAACATCAAGCTATGTTACATATTTCTTTAAAGATAAACTCTTCAGAGCAACTAATGGAGTGTTTTGTCTTTGTGCACAAATTAAAATCCAGCTCCATGTTTTCCTGTCTGTCATTTCTCCTCACTAGCATCGCAAACGTCGCCGTCACCAAATGTGTTGAACATTTGTTCATCCGTGATGCTGGCTACAGATGAAGACTTGCAGACAGATGCAGGCGAGCTAATGGATGCTAATGCAGCAGTGGAAGGCTGTAGAAAATCATGCACTCTTCAGCATTTAGAAAAATCTTGTGCTTAACCAGGTTCTTTCTCAAACCAGATGCGTTTCCTCCGCTGGCCTTGTGCTTTGTTTTACAAATATTGCAACAAGCATAATTTGCATTGCATTTTGAAAAGCGGAGCCATACCTTTTAGCGTTTTGTACCGGCTCTGCTGACTTTGTTTACTGAAGTAGCGGCTGCTGACGTCATCACGTCCTTGGGCTGCTGTGCTGCTTTCAGGACAAGCATGGAAAACCCCCACTCTTCCTCCATAGGGTCACAATCATGTGCTTATATAGCGAAACATGGTACCGTTTGATTTTACTTGAATGGGCACCTGGTAGTATCAGCAGAATTCAGTCGGTACCAATAAAAGTTCGGTACCCATCCCTACAGGTGACCCTGCTGGACCAATCAGAGTCTCTCCCTCTCTCCTCAGGTGTACTTCCTGTGTCAGCAGCAGCTTTCCCTGCCTCTGGTGTAAATTTCGCCACATCTGCACCAACAACCTGAAGGACTGCTCCTTCCAGGAGGGCCGGGTCAGCAGCATGGAGGTGAGCTTCTTCTGGGAACAGTTTGGGAACATTTTGGGAAAAATGTGTGGACATTTTGGGAACAGTTTAGGAATGTTCTGGGAACATTCTGGGAAAAGTGTGGGAAGGTTGGGAACAATCAGAGGTTGGCGGTGATGTTACCGTGGAAACAGGATCGTGAGGAAAGTTTTCCGATTTGTGGAAACCGGGTCAGTCTGGAGGTTTCAGGATGGACATTTTCTGAACTGGGTCAGAACCGAGACAGAACCCCTTAATGTTTGCATGTGTCACTGCAGGGCTGTCCCCAGATCCTCCCCACCGCTGACATCCTGGTTCCGGCTGGGATGGTGCGTCCGATCACGCTCCGGGCCCGGAACCTGCCGCAGCCACAGTCGGGTCAGAAGAACTACGAGTGCGTGTTCAGCATCCAGGGCAAGGTGCAGCGCATCCCCGCCGTGCGCTTCAACTCCTCCTGCATCCAGTGCCAGAACACCTCGGTAAGCGGGCCCGACCCAGGAAGAACTGATCCGGGCCTGACCCATTGTCCAGGTTCTGCCCGTCGGTAGGGAAGAGGCAGGCAGAGTTCTGTTTCCTGGGCCTGGATCTGAAAATGTCTCCAGGCGTTGTACTTTGTTGATTTGTCTGGATTTGTCTGGTCCAAACCGGTCCAATGAGCTGATATACAACTCAACCGGTCCTTATTGGACCAGTCCAAACTGGTCCTTATTGGACCGGTCCAAACTGG
>NW_006800582.1:153103-163126 GCF_000485575.1 Poecilia formosa | reverse complement strand
ACACACACAGACACACACACACACACACACCTACACACACACACACAGACACACACACACACAGACACACACACACACACACCATGCTGCGCCTGCAGACAGACCCTCAGTGTGTCTTTAATTAAATCTTGGCTCCCGGAGGAAATTGCCCATTTAGCCGTAAACTCCCAGAATTCCTGCTGGCTCCGTCTCCACGACAAAGACCCGTCTCTCAGCTGACGGGCCAGGTTCTGTGGGAGCTGGAGTGGAACCAGAACCAACTAAATGCTGCTGGTTCTGCTCAGTCACCTGACTGTAAATGATCATGTGTAATTTTCTGATGTGAAGTCTCGATGTTGAAGGAGGTTCTGGTTCTGGTTCTGCAGTACTGGTACGAAGGAGATGAGGCCGGAGACCTCCAGGTGGACTTCTCCATCGTCTGGGACGAAAACTTCCTGATTGACAAGCCCACCTTCATGAAAGGTATTTGTCCTTCATTCATTCAGGCGGTTATCAGTGATTATTAATCTGGGGGACAATTAATAACCAGAACCACCCCAGTGGGCCAGAGGTCGATTCTGATTCTGCCTGTTGGACTTCTCCACAGCTTTGCTGTATAAGTGTGAAGCGCAGCGCTCCAGCTGTGGCCAGTGCCTCAAAGCGCCCCCTGTGTTCGAATGCGGGTGGTGCGTGGAGAGCAGGAAGTGTCTCCTGCGGCAGCACTGCCCCTCGCCGGAGCAGAACTGGATGCACCACGGCCGCCACAACCTGCGCTGCAGCCATCCGCGCATCACCAAGGTGGGTCTTCCACAGCATTCCCCTCAGGGTTCTGTTGGGCACTTCTGACCCGCCGTCTCCTGCAGATCGACCCGCTGACCGGACCCCGCGAGGGCGGCACCCGCGTCGCCATTGAGGGCGAGAACCTGGGTCTGCAGGTCAAGGAGATCACGCACATCCAGGTGGCCGGCGTCCGCTGCAACCCGGTGCCGTCGCTGTACGTCAGCGCTGAGAGGTCAGTGTGGCGAGTCTGGGTCAACACGCTAGGTAACAGGCTAGCAAAGATGTCAGCCTGTTAGCTAGCCTGTAATAGCAAACATGCTAAGGAACATGCTAAAAGATGCTAAGCAGGCGTACTCCTGACTCTGCCGGGCCGTCTGCAGGATCGTGTGCGACATGGCCGAAGCCCTGCTGCCCCACTCGCCCGGCGGGCCAGTGGAGCTCTGCATCGGCGTGTGCAGCGCCGAGTACCGGACCCTGTCCACCCAGACCTACTCCTTCGTGGTGAGTCTCCACTGGGCCCAGTTAGCTTCTCAGATACAGGTTCTAGTTAGCTTTCCATGTAAGAAGCTTATGTAGCGTAGTTGAATCTGCGCTGTGTCTTGTGGGAATAACAGCCAGACAACAGCTGATCTAAAGGCACTTTTAATACTCCTGCATTCAAACAGCAGAAAATAATCCAAACAGGATCTTTCTCCTCACAATGCTCCACAGCGCCTGTTTAACACAGTTCGAGTGCCCCAAAGCACATTATTTTACAAAACATATCACTTATACTTAAAATACACTTATTAAACACAGAAAACAAAACTTCTTACCTTCTTCCACAGAATCCAAACAGAAAGAGCGGGAAAACCTTTCATGAACTATAATGGTGTGACCCGTTACTTTTTCTTCTTAAACCCCGAATTGACACTCAAAACAATATATGAACTCAATATATTCAACAGTAGAGATAACAATTCACATTTTCATTCACAACACACCACATTTAAATAAAAATAATAATTTGGAAACGGGAAGTTACCTGCTGTTTTGCAATGGATCTGCCGTCTTTTCAAAATAAAAGCTGCCAGTGCTCATATGAGTTCCCACTGGAATAGCTTATCACTTGACAATCTAGTGTAACAACATCACACTGCTACACTTAGTTAGCTTCTTAGGTCTAGAAGACGAAAAACCTGGTCATAATTCTGGTCAGAACGGCCGATCCAATCCGTTTCGTGATTAAAATGATTCCCTGGTTTCCTCAGAGCCCAAGCTTCACCCGGATCCGCCCCCTGATGGGGCCCGTCTCCGGAGGAACCCGGCTGACGGTGATCGGGCGACACCTGGACTCCGGCAGCGGCGTCTCTGTGTTTGTCCACAAGGAGGAGTGTCTGTTTGTGAAGTGAGTCCATTGGGGAAGCTTCAGGTTCTTGAGCAGACGGGAAGCCGGCCCAGAAAACCTCCAGACCACCGGCAGGTTAACGGCATCTCTCCTCCTGCAGGCGCACCAATCGGGAAATAGTCTGCATAACACCCGCCTCGCCAACCGGCGCCGGCCTTGCCCCCGTGCGCCTGATGATCGACCGGGCCGAGGTGACCAACACCGAGGTCAGCTACAGCTACAGCGAGGACCCAACCATCTCCGGCATCGAGCCCAACTGGACCATCCTCAAGTGAGATCGGTTTCACTGCTGCGCCGCAAACAAGCACTCAGACTTCCTATACTGCCTCCTTACAACCACAGACTTCATTAGTGTTTACTGTGAAAAACCAACATGACGGTTTACAACTGGGAAGGAAAATGTTCACAATTCAAACAGATAAAAAACTGAAAAGTGCGGTGTGCAAAAGTTAGATGTTAGGAACATCTGGATCAATTGGGGGTCTGGTGGAGCTCATCATTAATCAATGTCCGGTTGTAGATCCAAAGCCAGGAACTGAGCCATCAGAACCAGAACCGACCCAGAACCCTGACCCCATCCCTGTGTGTTTGTCCAGTGGCAGCACACTGATCACGGTGACGGGAACCAACCTGCAGACCATCCAGGAGCCAAAGGTCAGGGCCAAGTACGGCGGCGTGGAGACCAGCAACGTAAGACACCAGCTGGAGCGCCGCCTCCTCTTCATCCTTCTTCCTCTTGGTCCTCTTCATCCTCCTCTTCCTCTGCAGTACTGCACCGTGGTCAACAACAGCACCATGACCTGCCTGGCTCCCGGCCTCGTCTACAACAAGCCCGACCCGCCAGAGGGGGCGCTGCGGCCCGATGAGTTCGGCTTCATCTTGGACCAGGTACCAGCTGGGTTCTGATGTGTTTCCGGTCTGGTTCTGACCGGGTTGTGTGTGTGGACTCCATGCCAGCTCTCTCTCTCCTCCACCTGTCCAGGTGTCGTCTCTGCTGGTCCTGAACTCCACCCCTTTTACCCACTACCCCAACCCGACCTTCGACCCGCTCGGCCCCGCTGGGATCCTGGAGGTCAAGCCGGGTTCCCCCATCATTCTGAAGGTCAGAGGTCACGGGAGCGACGCGCAGGGCGTGGCAGGGCTTACCTGCGGCTCACCAGGTGTGTTCTGGTTCCAGGGGAAGAACCTGATCCCGGCGGCGCCCGGCAACGCCCGGCTGAACTACACCGTCCTCATCGGAGAATCGCCCTGCCTGCTCACCGTCTCTGAGAACCAGCTGCTCTGCGACTCGCCGGACCTGACCGGGGAGCAGCGGGTCGCGGTGAGTCCTGACTGGTTCTGATTGGTCCGCTCAGGACGAGGACCGACTGTCCCCACACGGGACAGTCCATATGGGGACAGTGCGGTTCCGTCCGGACGGGCCCATCTGGAGCTTTTGGGAACGTTCCTGACCCATCGCAGGTCCAGTTGGGACCTGCGATGGGTCCCAACTGGACCTGTTGGGGCTCTTTGAACTGGGACCGGTTCCTCATGGCTCCTACTGGTTTCCCTCTGTGGCGCTGGGACCAGTTTGGAGCTCCAGGATGAAGATCTGCAGCCATCATCATTATTTACACAAACGATCCACGTTGAGCTTAGCCTGAAACGTTGCGCCACATTGGATTCTCTGCCACGCAAAATCTCTGAGTGAACACTTCACACAGTCAGGACCCGACCCGCTGCGTGAAGCAGGTCGGTCTTTCATCGAAGGAGGAAGAGGAAGGAGCTGTAAAGGTGAAGGTCATTAGCTACAGCTACAAGTGAGGTTAACTGGAGCCAATGAAGATAGTTGGTGCTAATGAAGCTAATTTTGAGCTAATTGGAGCTGATGAAACTAATTGGAGCTAACATAGCTAATTTGAGCTAATGAAGCTAATTGGAGTTAATGAAGCTAATTGGAGCTAATGAAGCTAATTGGAACAAATTGGAGCTAATTGGAGTTAATGAAGGTAATTGGTGCTAATGTAGCTAATTGGTGCTAATTGGAGTTAATGAAGCTAATTGGACCTAATGAAGCTAATTGGAGCTAATTGGAGTTAATTGGTGCTAATGAAGCTAATTGGTGCTAATGAAGCTAATTGGAGCTAATTGGAGTTAATGAAGCTAATTGGAGTTAATGAAGCTAATGGGAGCTAATTGGAGTTAATTGGTGCTAATGAAGCTAATTGGAGCTAATGAAGCTAATTGGAACTAATTGGAGCTAATTGGAGTTAATTGGTGTTAATGAAGCTAATTGGAGCTAATGAAGCTAATTGGAGCTAATTGGAGTTAATGAAGGTAATTGCTATGATATCAGAATCTTGCCAGATGAATTCTGCATAAGCTGATGAAACGCAGCTTCAGCGTCTCAATAAGATCTAGAAATCTACTGTAGTTTATAGAGCTGCAGATTCCAGATTCTGAACCTGAAGTCAGGCTTCGCTGGCAGCTATTGATACATTATTAATATCATTGATTATTAAACATCAGAGCGCCGTTATTAATTCATCAGTTTGTTCAAACTGGATCAATATTTACTCTGCAAACAGGAAACACTTTAATCCGAGCTGAGATGAAGACTCACCTGAACACCAGTTGGAGCGCAGAGTGTGTGTGTGTGAGGGTGTGTGTGTTTTATAAACTGTAAAACTCTGTCAATCTTTCATAAGCCATTAATTATATGAATATTTATGTTAAATTTTTTATCCATACAGAATTTAATAAAGTTAAAGCAAACAGCACGTTTATATTTTGTTCTATTTATTGTTTTTAATCGTTTCTTTTCGTCTCATTACTGCATGAGTGATTTTTTTAATTATTTTTTTCAGTTATTAGCCGAAAATATATGTAACATAACTAAAAAAATATACTTATGGGTATAATAATAATAACAAATGTAATGCATTATATGTACATGTATGTATATCATATGGTAATATATATACGTACATATTAATCAATTATGTTTAACAACATAATTTGTAGTGGCTGTGGTGGCGCGGGGCTTCAGCACACTCCACATATGGAGGCCTCAGTCCTCCACGTGGCCGTCGCAGGTTCGATTCCCGTCTGGCAACCTTTGCATCCCCTTCTCTCGTTACCGTATTTCAATTCACTATCAAATAAAGGCCACTAGAGCCAATAAAAAGAGAAAACATTTATGTAAAATATTGCCATAAAATGAATTAAAGGCCTTTTTTTCATGGCCAAACCTCTGGTCACATGACCCTTGACCCTAACCTGCCTGTCCTCCTGTAGATCCAGGTGGGCGGTCTGGAATACTTCCCGGGGATTCTCCACATTTACTCCGACAACACGCTGACGCTGCCCGCCATCATCGGCATCGGCGCGGGCGGCGGCGTTCTGCTCATCGCCATCATCGCCGTGCTCATCGCCTACAAGAGGAAGACCCGAGATGCCGACCGGACGCTGAAGCGCCTGCAGCTGCAGATGGACAACTTGGAGAGCCGGGTGGCGCTAGAGTGCAAAGAAGGTGGGTGATCGCTTGGCTCCATCACCCTCGGTCCACTCGTGAATATAACTTCCTGTCCGTCCTGCAGCCTTCGCCGAGCTGCAGACCGACATCCAGGAGCTGACCAACGACATGGACGGAGTCAAGATCCCCTTCCTGGAGTATCGGACCTACACCATGAGGGTCATGTTCCCCGGCATAGAGGAGCACCCGGTGCTCAAGGAGCTCGATGTACGTACGACCGCCGATTCGGCCCAAACCCACGCTTCTACCGAGCCTCGCGCCCCAGACGGTCCCGACCAGAACCCAGCTGGTAACGCTTCTCTCTCCCTGCAGTCTCCTGCCAACGTGGAGAAAGCTCTGCGTCTCTTCAGCCAGCTGCTCAACAACAAGATGTTCCTGCTCAGCTTCATCCACACGCTGGAGGCCCAGAGGTCCTTCTCCATGCGGGACCGAGGGAACGTCGCCTCCCTGCTGATGGCCGCTCTGCAGGTACCGACCTGAAAGTCTGGGAACGGCCCAAAGGCCCCAAAGGCCCGGGAAATAAATAATAATTATCAATTCAAATTCTTCTTTCTTCTGCTTTCCTTCCATCTCTGTGCCACAATCTGCACAGGTCTCATGTCGCCCCTAACAAGATAACGCCCTGGGTGGTTGCTCATATGGCCCGTGTCAGAAACCACCACTGTCTGAATCATTAAACACAGCAACCATGGCAATGCACTAACAGTAAACAGTCATCCATGAACACTGACCAAGGAGCAACTAGCAAGAAATAACTGGACTGTTGTCTCTCTGTCTCCTGCATGAAACCAGACGGCACACAGATGATGGGTGACAAAAATAATCAAAGAGCAATGAACATTCTCTTTGTGTGATGTTACGTTCTTGTATTTTATTTATTCAATGATTAAATAAATATTTTAATAATGCAACAGACTGGCGACCTGTCCAGGTGACCCCGCCTCTCACCCGGAAAGTTAGCTGGAGGCAGCAGCTCCTGCTGACCCCACTAGGGGGACAAGGGTCCAGAAATGGGTGGATATATTTAGTAAAATAGAATAATGATAGAATGGCTACAAAGAACGGCTCTCAGTGAGACTCCAGTCCTGTCGATTACAGTGAAGAGCCGTTCAGAAGAATCGGATCGTTCGTGAGTCACATGACTATATTAGACTTTGTCTCAGCATCGTTGCACATGTGCAACACTTCAGTCAACAACAAGCGCAGGAAGTGACGGCATTTATCATCGCAAACGCAACATACGTGTCCCTGTACAGCTAGCTTTGCTAGCATCACCTCACAGAGCTCACCTTCCTTTGAGCTTCTTTTCTAAGTGACACTAAAAGTTAGTTGTAGCCGCACCGTCTGTGAAAGCGAAGCGCTGCTGAATTTACATGTCGCCATGTCTGATGATTTATGTAGCGGATTTTTATTACCGACAATTACAGACATCTTCTGCCGCTCAGAGGAAACCACTGCATGTGTCAGAGCGCCGCGTGCTAAAGGGAGTTAAAGGGGGCCGACGGGGGGCAGCAGGAAACACAAACACGTAATTAGTAAGTTACGTTATTTATTACATGTGGTGGCAATTCAGTGATATTTCCACGGTTGTGGTCCTGAAATAAAATCCAGAGTCGTCAACGACCGAGACCATCAAGAAGTATTCTTGAGACCAAGACTGGTCTCAGGTACTACAACACTAGCTGAACCACAGAGGACAGAGCACAGAACCCTGAGGGACACCGTACATAATTCAATCCCAGACTATGATTCTGACCTGTGACCTCCAACCTGTCTCCTCAGGGTCGGATGGAGTACGCCACGGTGGTGCTGAAGCAGCTGCTGGCGGATCTGATAGAGAAGAACCTGGAGAACCGGAACCACCCCAAGCTGCTCCTCAGGAGGTTCGCTCTGGCACCCACAGTACCACACCAAGTCGGTTCCTATGTGACCTTTGACCTCTGTCTGTTTAGAACAGAGTCTGTTGCTGAGAAGATGCTGACCAACTGGTTCACCTTCCTGCTGCATCGCTTCCTGAAGGTAACCCCGCCCCCCGGGCTGCCGGCCAATCAGATCATTGCTGTGGAGGACGAGCAGAGGAGAGTTGGACGCTGATGGGCCTGTGGGCCCCCACCCCGAATGTCTTCCCTCCCCGCTTTCCCCCCCAGGAGTGCGCCGGGGAGCCGCTCTTCATGCTCTACTGCGCCATCAAGCAGCAGATGGAGAAAGGGCCGATCGACGCCATCACCGGAGAGGCGCGCTACTCTCTGAGCGAAGACAAGCTGATCCGGCAGCAGATTGACTACAAGCAGCTGGTAAAGGTTCTGGTTCTGGTTCTAGAGCTGAGGGTCCACCTTTCAGAACCGAACCTTTGAACCTCAGTAGTTTTACTGTTTACCGAGTCCGGCCTGGATCGCTGAGCCGTTTCCATAGCAACGGGCTTCCCATTAGGATTAGGAGCAGACTGAAGGTTCACTGCTTCTGGGTTAATATGGAACCAGAACAGGACCGATCCAGAACTGATCTGGAACCGATCCGGAAATTGCCAGGAGCTCACAAAAGAAAACAGGTGGTCAGAACCGAGCTAACGGGCCCGGCAGGTCGCGGGCCGGTTCTGCGGAGACTGCGGTCTTCGGTTGTCCTGGTTCCGTTCCCAGTTGATGTATTTTGGATATTTAAAATGTTTTCCAGTTCAATGATCTTCAGAACACTGAGAGGATTTTCCTTTAGCATATTATCATTTATCGCAATGAATCCTGGGAAAAAGTATCGTCCAGATAGACGCGGTATCAGGTCTGCCTGGTACAGAGCCTTCCATGGTCTGTCGGTTCTGATTGGACCGACAGGCAGAGCCTTCCTTACTCTGAAATGTAGCCTGACTCCCAGTGATCCCGTCACTGGTTCTGACCCGGCATTCTGGTTTCAGAGCCCAATCTGAGCTTTCAACCAGAACCCAGTCCTCTGGTTGCTGATCCCAGATCTGGGACAGAACCGGGTCAGAACTGGGTCAGACTTCAGGCTGGGGTCCCACTGGGCTCCTTAACTGGACCTCCAGGCAGCAGGCCAGATTCTGAGATGTTCTGCTGCTGATTTCTGGAGCAGGAATTTTGTAGAAACGGAGCATCTCTCCCTCAGACGCTGATGTGCATCCCTCCGGAGGGCGAAGCCGGAACCGAGGTACCGGTGAAGGTTCTGAACTGTGACACAGTGACCCAGGTCAAAGACAAGCTGCTGGACGCCGTCTACAAAGGAATCCCGTTCTCCCAGCGGCCGCAGGCCGACGACATGGACCTCGGTACCGCTCCACCACGCTTCCTGGTTCTGCTGGCCCCGTCTGACCTGTTCTGACCCGTTCTGTTAACGGTTCTGTGTTCTCAGAGTGGCGGCAGGGCCGACTGACCCGGATTATCCTACAGGATGAAGACGTGACGACCAAGATAGAGAGCGACTGGAAAAGGCTGAACACGTTGGCTCACTACCAGGTACGGAACCGGGCCCACCAGAACCGGGTCAGAGGATGGTACTGGTACATGTTTTACTGAGTTAAAGAGAACCGGGTCCAGATCAGGTCCGGTTCTTGCTTACAGAATGTTGTTGGCGGAAACGGGCCGGTGAAGCGGTTCGCCAACTGATGTGTGGTTCTGGTTGCTAGGTAACAGATGGTTCCCTGGTGGCGCTGGTCCAGAAGCAGGTTTCTGCCTACAACATCGCCAACTCCTTCACCTTCACCAGATCCCTCAGCAGATACGGTGAGCCGGACCGGTCGCTGCAGTCGGGTTTAACGGGTCGGGTTCAGCTACCGAGTCCAGATCCAGGACTTCTACCTTATCAGTCCTAAAGACCAGCTCGCTGTGGGAAAAGCTGAATGCTTCCAGACTGATTGTAGTTTTATTTATGTCACCATAAATATTTTGGTTCTCATCTGTTCGTCTCCGCCATCAGAGTCCTTACTGCGGACGTCCAGCAGTCCCGACAGCCTGAGATCCAGAGCTCCAATGATCACCCCAGACCAGGAGACAGGTACTGCAGAAACATCCGAGATCCTCATGGAGTAGACCTGGGTGTTTGTAGGAGCCAGGCATGACTCAGTAGAGATCCGGCTTGGCCTCTGGTGACGCTCCACCATTGTCTGTTTGCAGGAACTAAACTTTGGCACCTGGTGAAGAACCACGAGCACAGCGACCAGAGAGAAGGAGACCGGGGCAGCAAGATGGTCTCTGAGATCTACCTGACCAGACTGCTGGCCACCAAGGTAACGCCTTAAAGCAGACTGCTGGCCACCAAGGTAACGCCTTAAAGCAGACTGCTGGTCACCAAGGTAACGCCTTAAAGCAGACTGCTGGCCACCAAGGTAACGCCTTAAAGCAGACTGCTGGCCACCAAG
>NW_006800582.1:150103-152867 GCF_000485575.1 Poecilia formosa | reverse complement strand
AATTTAATCATAGAATGTCATGACTATGTAGGGCTCCACCAATTTCAGTTTTCTGGCCGATCACAGATTACCAATCTTTGAAAAGCTTTACCTTTCAATTTAGATTTTTCTCTACACTAATTTTTTTGTCTGAAATGTTGCTAAATATAGCAAGAAAGTCACTGAGTTTCCACAGTGGGTGAATATTAACTGTAAAGGTTCAGACCTGGTGGTCTGTCAGTCAAACCTCTCACTGCAGAGCAGAAGAGGACAGAGGCTGAGTTATAACCTTTGCTGATGAAGATCAGGGGATAAGATCAGCTTCACATGTAAGTTTCAGCCAATCACGATGCCCCAAAATTAAGGAAATCGGTGCCAATAAATGGGCCAACACACATATCCTATATTATACTTGCATATTGGATATAATGTAAACATCACTGTCAGAGATGCAATAAGTTTAGCAGGTTTATGAATGATCTAACAATCTCACTGTTGACTGCAGCCAGTCTGCAATATAAGCAAAACAAAAGGGTCCAAAAACCAAATTTCGCTTAGGGCCCCATGAAGGCTTGCCTGTGCAGCTGGTCTCCTCTTTCCTTCACTCTGCGCAAACGCAGCAACAAATCCGAAGCGATATATATACATGACTATATCGCACTGAGTGAATGGGGAAGTTTGCGTGTTGTTGCGAAAGATTGAAGCAGGTCAAAATGCATCAACACGACGAATCTAATACGGCATAAAAACAATGAGATACTTGGAGTTTGGCTACATCGAGGCTCACTGCAGTAAATCAGACATACGGAGGATCAGACAGCAGGTAAAGCAGCGCACAGCTACAAACACTCACCGGATTAGCATGACGGTCAGAAANCTGTCGGTTCTGATTGGACCGACAGGCAGAGCCTTCCTTACTCTGAAATGTAGCCTGACTCCCAGTGATCCCGTCACTGGTTCTGACCCGGCATTCTGGTTTCAGAGCCCAATCTGAGCTTTCAACCAGAACCCAGTCCTCTGGTTGCTGATCCCAGATCTGGGACAGAACCGGGTCAGAACTGGGTCAGACTTCAGGCTGGGGTCCCACTGGGCTCCTTAACTGGACCTCCAGGCAGCAGGCCAGATTCTGAGATGTTCTGCTGCTGATTTCTGGAGCAGGAATTTTGTAGAAACGGAGCATCTCTCCCTCAGACGCTGATGTGCATCCCTCCGGAGGGCGAAGCCGGAACCGAGGTGCCGGTGAAGGTTCTGAACTGTGACACAGTGACCCAGGTCAAAGACAAGCTGCTGGACGCCGTCTACAAAGGAATCCCGTTCTCCCAGCGGCCGCAGGCCGACGACATGGACCTCGGTACCGCTCCACCACGCTTCCTGGTTCTGCTGGCCCCGTCTGACCTGTTCTGACCCGTTCTGTTAACGGTTCTGTGTTCTCAGAGTGGCGGCAGGGCCGACTGACCCGGATTATCCTACAGGATGAAGACGTGACGACCAAGATAGAGAGCGACTGGAAAAGGCTGAACACGTTGGCTCACTACCAGGTACGGAACCGGGCCCACCAGAACCGGGTCAGAGGATGGTACTGGTACATGTTTTACTGAGTTAAAGAGAACCGGGTCCAGATCAGGTCCGGTTCTTGCTTACAGAATGTTGTTGGTGGAAACGGGCCGGTGAAGCGGTTCGCCAACTGATGTGTGGTTCTGGTTGCTAGGTAACAGATGGTTCCCTGGTGGCGCTGGTCCAGAAGCAGGTTTCTGCCTACAACATCGCCAACTCCTTCACCTTCACCAGATCCCTCAGCAGATACGGTGAGCCAGACCAGTCGCTGCAGTCGGGTTTAACGGGTCGGGTTCAGCTACCGAGTCCAGATCCAGGACTTCTACCTTATCAGTCCTAAAGACCAGCTCACTGTGGGAAAAGCTGAATGCTTCCAGACTGATTGTAGTTTTATTTATGTCACCATAAATATTTTGGTTCTCATCTGTTCGTCTCCGCCATCAGAGTCCTTACTGCGGACGTCCAGCAGTCCCGACAGCCTGAGATCCAGAGCTCCAATGATCACCCCAGACCAGGAGACAGGTACTGCAGAAACATCCGAGATCCTCATGGAGTAGACCTGGGTGTTTGTAGGAGCCAGGCATGACTCAGTAGAGATCCGGCTTGGCCTCTGGTGACGCTCCACCATTGTCTGTTTGCAGGAACTAAACTTTGGCACCTGGTGAAGAACCACGAGCACAGCGACCAGAGAGAAGGAGACCGGGGCAGCAAGATGGTCTCTGAGATCTACCTGACCAGACTGCTGGCCACCAAGGTAACGCCTTAAAACAGACTGCTGGCCACCAAGAGTTCTTGGCTCTTTTGCAGAAGCTATGCCACATAGTCGGAAAGTCTTGGCAAAGACGTGCAGTGGAGTCTTTGGTCCCACTGGAACGAGTCGGACCCAGGAATCTCCACAGAGATTATTTGGGCTGGTTTTGGCTCAGGATCCACCTGAGATGCTCCAGTTCAGGAAAACAAAAAGAAGGGAACAAGAAGATGGGTAGACTGTGGTACGACTGTTGATCACTCTGCAGGCTGTAGATCAGTGGTCCCCAAACTACGGCCCACGGGCCGGATCTGGCCCGCCTCCACATTTGGTCCGGCTACCTGAACAATACCAGAGAGCATTTAGATTATAAACAAAACAGTACCAGACCACATTCTCAGGTGAGAAAGACTCTCCCAGTATAAATTATTATAATTACACCTTGCAGAAATTAATTTAATCATAGAATGTCATGACTATGTA
>NW_006800582.1:145839-150075 GCF_000485575.1 Poecilia formosa | reverse complement strand
GAGGTGAAGGAGTGTAAGGGGGCGGTGAAGTGTATGTGAAGGCATCATCGGCGCTGCCCCCTCCAGACGGGGTTTTAATGCCCCTCTGGTGCGGCGCCCCTCTGGTGCGGCGCCCCTCTGGTGCGGCGCCCCTCTGGTGCGGCGCCCCTCTGGTGCGGCGCCCCTCTGCGTTGCATGCGCTGCATACCCACTTTTTGCGGCACTGGTTTTTGGTGATCGGCCCTCATGGATGATCAGAATCAGCGGGAAAAAACCTAATCAGCACATCTCTTAATTTCGACTTTTGAAGTCAAATATTTCATCATTGTTCTGACTCTTAACTTATACATTGGTCCTTCCACCACCAGGGGACGCTGCAGAAGTTTGTGGACGACCTTTTTGAGACTGTGTTCAGCACGGCCCATCGTGGCTCTGCACTGCCGTTGGCGATTAAATACATGTTCGACTTTTTGGACGAGCAGGCCGACAAACGGTCAATCACCGACCCAGATGTCCGGCACACCTGGAAGAGTAACTGGTGAGCCAAGAACTCATGAATTTTGTCCCTGAACATCTTCCTAGGTTCCGTCTGAGTAAGCCTCTGTGCGGTATGCAGTCTTCCTCTCAGGTTCTGGGTCAACGTCATTAAGAATCCACAGTTCGTCTTCGACATCCATAAGAGCAGCATCACAGACGCCTGCCTGTCGGTGGTGGCGCAGACCTTTATGGACTCGTGCTCGACATCCGAACATCGGCTCGGCAAAGACTCACCGTCCAACAAGTTGCTCTATGCTAAAGACATCCCCAACTACAAAAGCTGGGTGGAGAGGTAGAAAAGCAGTTACCTTGGTCTTCTCTGGGCTTTTCACATGTTAATGTTTCACAGCTTCGCAGCCCAAACTTTAGAAGAATTAGATGAAACACTTCATTGATAGTTTCTCCACAACCAGATGAGACGTGAGTTCAGGTAACAAACCATCAGAGGTCACCAGATGGGTCATGTACACGTTTAGTTTCTTCTTTATTGAAACAACATTGTCTGTGTACGGCTTTACTTTCACAATCAGTCTTTATTGTTGTGTACAAAGAAGCACAATCAAGTATGTTTGAGTGCAGCCCATCCAAAGAACAAAAAAAGACAACATAAGGCATGGGTAGACAGGTTCCTGAGGCTGCAGCCATCATGGAGGCGCCAGAATAACAGACAAACACCCGGTCCACGGTGCTTCCAGCTGCATGGGTCCCATCGGACCAGACGGCTCTGCTTTGACCGCTCGTCTTCTCCAGAAAATTTGGTCAACTGTGCTGAAAGACCAGGGGCCTCATGCATAACACGGCGTGCGCATAAGAAATGTGTGGCACCATATTTTACGTACAAGATGGCATCTATAGAAATGTAATCAACATGTTTGATTATTTTTAAGGTGTGTATGCAATCACACGTATACAAGTAGCTGCGTGAAGGTGAGCCGTGTAATTGTGGAGCTTTGGCTCTGATGGAGAACAACGGTAGGTTTCAGAGCGAGGATTGATCAGAGATCATATTGATCTGCTGGGAAATGATGATGATGGTTTATGAGCGGTACCGCACAGCTCCTTCTTTAGGTTTTGTTCAGAGCTCCAGAATGATCAGTCTGAGCAAAACCTAAAGAAGGAGCCGTGTGGTACCGGTACCAGTCCAGCTGCAGTCATTCTTCAGTCGAGCCGCCCGCTTTGTCAATGCGCCTTATGGACATAAAGCATCTTTATTCTGCAGATGTACAACTTATGCACATGATTCTACTATTTAGATCAGGGGTGCTCAATACGTCGATCGATCGGAAAGGTTCTGAGTCGATCTCAGCAGGTGACAATCTGATCGCCACCAGGAAGCTGAGAGCAGCACTTCCTCTTCTGACGGGCTTATCAAAAATATTCACCAAGATCCTAAACGTTTGTAGCTTCATTAAAAAAGAATAAGAATAAAAAATCAACGAAACGTGTTAAAATGAACAATCTCAGTAATTATTGTTTCAACAAGGTGTTTTGGTCCCATTAACAAAGAAAAGAGAAAAAAAGGCAACAGAGCAGAGCAGGAGTTTAAATGAGCTGCTCGACCAGCGCTGTGTCCATGAGAGGCTTATTAATAATCGAGGAATAAATATCAAGCCTGGAAACCTGATATGTAACGGACTGAATGTTGTGTTTTTAAAGTAATCTCTGCCACGATAATTATGTGAAATTAAATGAATTATGTCCCGACTTCAGAAGATTTGCCTTTACCTTTACTGGGCTCTCTGGTTCCTCCTATCAGTCTGTAGTTTCTCATATTTCAGTCATCAAACCAAAGTTCAGATCCACCATGACTGACTGACCTGCTGGTCTGAAACCAGCTTCTGACTGAGAAACCAGTAACCTGCTCCCAGTGTCAGAATCTCACTGAGGAAGAAACTGGATCAGGTTTTCTGTCACTTTATTATTTCTGCTATAACTGATGGATATTCGCATATAAAATATGTCAATAGAGTTTAATTAGCAATTTTTATGTCTTTGTGTCCTGAGGTAGATCTCAGGCGGCTGGTGAGAGAAAAAGTAGATCTTGGTCTCAAAAAGTTTGGACACCCCTCTTTAGAATAAACGTCCAGTTTCCCACTCAGAGACTCCGTCTTTAAATCCGGGCTGAAAGCTTTGCTGCTGTTCAGACAGGCATTTGCAGGATATCTTTATGTTTTAATTTTTAAATTTGATTTTTTTTTCTTTAAAATGTATTTTTATTTTGTGAGGTGACAGTATGTGCCCTCAAAGCAACTTTTAAAGAAAAATATATAAGTATTATTATAAATACTTAGACTGCTTCACACAATGGGGGTGCTGTGGTGGCGCAGGGGCAAAGCACAACCCCCATATTCAGGCCTTGGTCCTCATGCCAGAGGTCACAGGTTCGATTCCCGGTCTGGTGACATTTGCCGCTCATCTCCCTCTTTCCTGTCGAACTACTTTCAAATAAAGGCCAGTAGAGCCAACAAAACCTTTAAAAAAACCCGCTACAAACAAGGCCGTTGCCATGGTTACGGCTTCACGTGGCGGCAGACTTCTGGGTATTTATACTAATTTACATTAATATGTATTTATGGAGGCGACAGGCGGAGCAGCAGCTGCTCTGGTCCCTGTAAATTAGGATTAATAAAGGAAAGGTGCGCCACCACGTGCGCACGGCTTCATGCATCCGACTTCTTTTGTGCACCGCATTTTTCTACATTCCTCTGTACTCCCAAGTTTTAGTGTGAAAACTGCGCAGTCTTTTATGCGTGAGGCCCCAGTTGACCAGACCCATAATTTACAATTTGGAGGACATGCAAAGAGATGCCCCGAAAAAAAATAGCAAAAGCAGCGCAGATGGGGGAGGCAGGAGAGGGAAAAGTGCCCACCTTCACCGGGGGCAGGAAGACACTTTGAGACTTGTTTCAGCAGTTTTTCATTTCAGATTTCATCCATAGTGCTCTAAAGCTGGAAGCTGCTGATTTGCTCTCATTGTTGGGTTTTTGAAGATTTCATTGGAAAATGTGGCTTCTTATAAGAAATTCAGTTACTTTCAGAAACTCAAAACAGATGATTGGTCCACAAATCCTCAAAGGCATTTGAAAAGTCTAAAATCTGTTTGGCTGAACAGATCCAGATTGTTCAGTCCGGAACCAGAAGCTGGTGTTTCGGTTCCGGACCCGTCTCACCTGTCGGTCTGTCATGAAGGTACTACAGGGACATCTCCAAGATGCCCAGCATCAGCGACCAGGACATGGACGCCTACCTGGTGGAGCAGTCCCGTCTGCATGGCAACGAGTTCAACACACTGAGCGCGCTCAATGAACTCTACTTCTACATCAACAAGTACAAGGAAGAGGTGAGGCTGTTTCCTTCTCCTGCAGTTCTTGGGTTCACAGCCCAGGACTCCCCTCAGGCTTTTCCTGCTTTCATCCAGAGGAAAGGTCAAGGCAGGACCAGAAGGACCAGTTTGGATGTTTTTATCTGTTCTGGTTCTGGATGTTTTAGAAGCTGGGTTTCAACTAGTTTTCTATTTTTGAATGGATAAGAGTGAATATTTTACTACCTAACGCTTGTTTTACATGACTTTATATCTAAATGATGTCCACTGTTTTCTTCACTGGGCCTCAAAGCTCAACGCTCCAGTCATCAGGATTTTCATGTCGATTTAATGAGCCTTTTAAACCGGGTCAAACAGAACCAGAACTGACTCTGATGCCTCCTGATACAAATACAATG
>NW_006800582.1:136200-145829 GCF_000485575.1 Poecilia formosa | reverse complement strand
CATGGTTCCTTTTTCCACATAATGTAACCGGTAGTGCTTATGATTAAAAAAAATAATAATTATGTGATCGGTATCGGCAGGGGCGCAACTACATATTATTCAGGTGGATGCAAAACCATAGATCGCACCCCCCCAAGAGGTGAAGGAGTGTAAGGGGGCGGTGAAGTGTATGTGAAGGCATCATCGGCGCTGCCCCCTCCAGACGGGGTTTTAATGCCCCTCTGGTGCGGCGCCCCTCTGGTGCGGCGCCCCTCTGGTGCGGCGCCCCTCTGGTGCGGCGCCCCTCTGGTGCGGCGCCCCTCTGCGTTGCATGCGCTGCATACCCACTTTTTGCGGCACTGGTTTTTGGTGATCGGCCCTCATGGATGATCAGAATCAGCGGGAAAAAACCTAATCAGCACATCTCTTAATTTCGACTTTTGAAGTCAAATATTTCATCATTGTTCTGACTCTTAACTTATACATTGGTCCTTCCACCACCAGGGGACGCTGCAGAAGTTTGTGGACGACCTTTTTGAGACTGTGTTCAGCACGGCCCATCGTGGCTCTGCACTGCCGTTGGCGATTAAATACATGTTCGACTTTTTGGACGAGCAGGCCGACAAACGGTCAATCACCGACCCAGATGTCCGGCACACCTGGAAGAGCAACTGGTGAGCCAAGAACCCATGAATTTTGTCCCTGAACATCTTCCTAGGTTCCGTCTGAGTAAGCCTCTGTGCGGTATGCAGTCTTCCTCTCAGGTTCTGGGTCAACGTCATTAAGAATCCACAGTTCGTCTTCGACATCCATAAGAGCAGCATCACAGACGCCTGCCTGTCGGTGGTGGCGCAGACCTTTATGGACTCGTGCTCGACATCCGAACATCGGCTCGGCAAAGACTCACCGTCCAACAAGTTGCTCTATGCTAAAGACATCCCCAACTACAAAAGCTGGGTGGAGAGGTAGAAAAGCAGTTACCTTGGTCTTCTCTGGGCTTTTCACATGTTAATGTTTCACAGCTTCGCAGCCCAAACTTTAGAAGAATTAGATGAAACACTTCATTGATAGTTTCTCCACAACCAGATGAGACGTGAGTTCAGGTAACAAACCATCAGAGGTCACCAGATGGGTCATGTACACGTTTAGTTTCTTCTTTATTGAAACAACATTGTCTGTGTACGGCTTTACTTTCACAATCAGTCTTTATTGTTGTTGTACAAAGAAGCACAATCAAGTATGTTTGAGTGCAGCCCATCCAAAGAACAAAAAAAGACAACATAAGGCATGGGTAGACAGGTTCCTGAGGCTGCAGCCATCATGGAGGCGCCAGAATAACAGACAAACACCCGGTCCACGGTGCTTCCAGCTGCATGGGTCCCATCGGACCAGACGGCTCTGCTTTGACCGCTCGTCTTCTCCAGAAAATTTGGTCAACTGTGCTGAAAGAGCAGGGGCCTCATGCATAACGCGGCGTGCGCATAAGAAATGTGTGGCACCATATTTTACGTACAAGATGGCATCTATAGAAATGTAATCAACATGTTTGATTATTTTTAAGGTGTGTATGCAATCACACGTATACAAGTAGCTGCGTGAAGGTGAGCCGTGTAATTGTGAAGCTTTGGCTCTGATGGAGAACAACGGTAGGTTTCAGAGCGAGGATTGATCAGAGATCACATTGATCTGCTGGGAAATGATGATGATGGTTTATGAGCAGTACCGCACAGCTCCTTCTTTAGGTTTTGTTCAGAGCTCAGAGCTCCAGAATGATCAGTCTGAGCAAAACCTAAAGAAGGAGCCGTCCGGTACCGGTACCAGTCCAGCTGCAGTCATCCTTCAGTCGAGCCGCCCGCTTTGTCAATGCGCCTTATGGACATAAAGCATCTTTATTCTGCAGATGTACAACTTATGCACATGATTCTACTATTTAGATCAGGGGTGCTCAATACGTCGATCGATCGGAAAGGTTCTGAGTCGATCTCAGCAGGTGACAATCTGATCGCCACCAGGAAGCTGAGAGCAGCACTTCCTCTTCTGACGGGCTTATCAAAAATATTCACCAAGATCCTAAACGTTTGTAGCTTCATTAAAAAAGAATAAGAATAAAAAATCAACGAAACGTGTTAAAATGAACAATCTCAGTAATTATTGTTTCAACAAGGTGTTTTGGTCCCATTAACAAAGAAAAGAGAAAAAAAGGCAACAGAGCAGAGCAGGAGTTTAAATGAGCTGCTCGACCAGCGCTGTGTCCATGAGAGGCTTATTAATAATCAAGGAATAAATATCAAGCCTGGAAACCTGATATGTAACGGACTGAATGTTGTGTTTTTAAAGTAATCTCTGCCACGATAATTATGTGAAATTAAATGAATTATGTCCCGACTTCAGAAGATTTGCCTTTACCTTTACTGGGCTCTCTGGTTCCTCCTATCAGTCTGTAGTTTCTCACATTTCAGTCATCAAACCAAAGTTCAGATCCACCATGACTGACTGACCTGCTGGTCTGAAACCAGCTTCTGACTGAGAAACCAGTAACCTGCTCCCAGTGTCAGAATCTCACTGAGGAAGAAACTGGATCAGGTTTTCTGTCACTTTATTATTTCTGCTACAACTGATGGATATTTGCATATAAAATAAGTCGAGAGTTTAATTTGCAATTTTTATGTCTGTGTGTCCTGAGGTAGATCTCAGGCGGCTGGTGAGAGAAAAAGTAGATCTTGGTCTCAAAAAGTTTGGACACCCCTCTTTAGAATAAACGTCCAGTTTCCCACTCAGAGACTCCGTCTTTAAATCCGGGCTGAAAGCTTTGCTGCTGTTCAGACAGGCATTTGCAGGATATTTTTATTTTTTAAATTTGATTTTTTTTTCTTTAAAATGTATTTTTATTTTGTGAGGTGACAGTATGTGCCCTCAAAGCAACTTTTAAATAAAATATATAAGTATTATTATAAATACTTAGACTGCTTCACACAATGGGGGTGCTGTGGTGGCGCAGGGGCAAAGCACAACCCCCATATTCAGGCCTTGGTCCTCATGCCAGAGGTCACAGGTTCGATTCCCGGTCTGGTGACATTTGCCGCTCATCTCCCTCTTTCCTGTCGAACTACTTTCAAATAAAGGCCAGTAGAGCCAACAAAACCTTTAAAAAAACCCGCTACAAACAAGGCCGTTGCCATGGTTACGGCTTCACGTGGCGGCAGACTTCTGGGTATTTATACTAATTTACATTAATATGTATTTATGGAGGCGACAGGCGGAGCAGCAGCTGCTCTGGTCCCTGTAAATTAGGATTAATAAAGGAAAGGTGCGCCACCACGTGCGCACGGCTTCATGCATCCGACTTCTTTTGTGCACCGCATTTTTCTACATTCCTCTGTACTCCCAAGTTTTAGTGTGAAAACTGCGCAGTCTTTTATGCGTGAGGCCCCAGTTGACCAGACCCATAATTTACAATTTGGAGGACATGCAAAGAGATGCCCCGAAAAAAAATAGCAAAGAGCAAAAGCAGCACAGATGAGGGAGGCAGGAGAGGGAAAAGTGCCCACCTTCACCGGGGGCAGGAAGACACTTTGAGACTTGTTTCAGCAGTTTTTCATTTCAGATTTCATCCATAGTGCTCTAAAGCTGGAAGCTGCTGATTTGCTCTCATTGTTGGGTTTTTGAAGATTTCATTGGAAAATGTGGCTTCTTATAAGAAATTCAGTTACTTTCAGAAACTCAAAACAGATGATTAGTCCACAAATCCTCAAAGGCATTTGAAAAGTCTAAAATCTGTTTGGCTGAACAGATCCAGATTGTTCAGTCCGGAACCAGAAGCTGGTGTTTCGGTTCCGGACCCGTCTCACCTGTCGGTCTGTCATGAAGGTACTACAGGGACATCTCCAAGATGCCCAGCATCAGCGACCAGGACATGGACGCCTACCTGGTGGAGCAGTCCCGTCTGCATGGCAACGAGTTCAACACACTGAGCGCGCTCAATGAACTCTACTTCTACATCAACAAGTACAAGGAAGAGGTGAGGCTGTTGTTTCCTTCTTCTGCAGTTCTTGGTTTCACAGCTTTTCCTGGGAAACTTCAGTTTGGTCCTCATTCCATGATTGTACTTTCCAAAAAGAAAGATGTAGAGGCTTTTGGTCTCCTGCCAAAACTTCCTTAAAGAGCCTGATGTGTGACCTCCAGCTGATCAGGAACGTGTGGAGCTCCTACTTGGGTTCACAGCCCAGGACTCCCCTCAGGCTTTTCCTGCTTTCATCCAGAGGAAAGGTCAAGGCAGGACCAGAAGGACCAGTTTGGATGTTTTTATCTGTTCTGGTTCTGGATGTTTTAGAAGCTGGGTTTCAACTAGTTTTCTATTTTTGAATGGATAAGAGTGAATATTTTACTACCTAACGCTTGTTTTACATGACTTTATATCTAAATGATGTCCCCTGTTTTCTTCACTGGGCCTCAAAGCTCAACGCTCCAGTCATCAGGATTTTCATGTCGATTTAATGAGCCTTTTAAACCGGGTCAAACAGAACCAGAACTAACTCTGATGCCTCCTGATACAACTACAATGGGTCCACCATGTTGGACCCATCAGCCGACGGTCGGTCCAAACGAGACTGGGAAGATGAAAACCTGGGAAAACTTTGCTAAACCTGGTTTTCAATATTTAATTATGGATGGATAACCGAATAACTCCTGACCCGGTCCATCTCTCCATCTCTCCATCTCTCCATCCCTCCATCCCTCCATCTCTCCATGTCTCCAGATCCTGACGGCGTTGGACCGGGACGGTTACTGTCGGAAACACAAGCTGAGACACAAACTGGACCAAGCCATCAACCTGATGTCCGGCAGCAGCTGAGAGTCGGCGCCGGACCGATGGGGGGGCGGGGCTGGGGGGGTGAGGTTCTGCTGGACACCCGGACCGGACCGGACCGAATAACCAGCAGTCAGTCTGTCAATTGATTTATTGGTCAGATGGATTGATTGGACCCAGAACCCAGCGGGGCAGAACCTTTCATGAGACTCGTGGAGCCAGCCGGACCTCAACAGGTTCTACAGCAGAACCAGGGCGGTTTGGATCGGAACCGCTACTGACTGAGCTCAGGATGTAAAGTGAAGCGTAACAGAAGCCCGTCCCGGCCCTCCAGATCAGAACCAGGGTTCATCTGGACCTCACAGCGATCCGGTTCTGATCCAGAACAAGTATCGGATTCTGGACAGTTTGAAGCTTTAATGAAGGAGGCGGAGCCAAAACGAACGTCAGGTGTCGGTTCTGTTCCGGTTCTGTGAACAATCAGTGCAGCACACTGAGCCCGATCCGATCGGACCCCCGGTCCCGCCCCCTGCTCCTCATTGGTCAGTCTGCTGGCCGGGAGGACGCACTGCCTGACCAACCAGACTGTGGACAGAACCTCTGAATACATTCCAGCACAGCAACGCTGTCCGGGTCAGAACCAGAATCACCTGGGATCTGGACCCAATCCGGACTGGACACACAGCCATGCTAACGGCGCCGATGGGGAAATACTGTGCAGAGCTACAAACCTAGTGCCATGCAAAGACCCGACCAGAACTCCCTCAGGACTGGACCGGACTTGGACCAAATCCGGTCCAGAACCAAGAGTGGAGCTGAACCGGGCCGGATTCCTAGAACTTTTGAGACTTGTGGCCATAATTGTAAAGAAGAAAAAAATGAAGCTCAAATGATAAAATCTAAAAAATGTTCAAATGTAATCAGAACCTTGTGGACTTTATGGACCAGAACTTGTATAAAGTGGAACATTACATCCAAGTCTGACGGTACCGACAGGCCCAGAACCCTGCAGACCGGCTCGGACCGAGCCACAACAATCCTGCTCTACAGATCCAAACGGGCGTTTTGGTACTTTTTTAACGAGCAGAACCGGAGCTCAGCAGGTTTAATGGCTCGGTCCGGGAACCGGGTTTGGACCGCCTGAGACTCGGCAGGAGACGCTCCATCTGTGTTCTGGAACATTTACACATCACAGCGCTGGTTCTGGCCGGCTCAGAGGTCCGGTTGCTCTCCGATGTCAGATAGCACAGCTGGTTCTACCAGAATCTGGTTCCGGTTCTGTTCCAGTTGAATCGTTTCCACTCGGGTCCAGAAACCCAGTGGACTTCCTTCCTTCAGGTCGAGTTTCAGAACTGATGTTTGGGAAAAAAGATGAAAATTTAAATCTTAATTAATGTTTAATTTATTATAATGAGAATAAATGTTGGAGTTTAGGTTCGTTTGCAGCAGCTGCTGCCCCCTGGCAGTCGGGTTGGGAACAGCAGCTGCAGACGGTTACAGGTGGAGCAGGTGACCTCTGGATGACCTCTGACCTCCAGGTGCTTGGTGTGAAATGTTGCAGCTCAGCTGAAGCCGTTTAATCTGTGTGAACCCAAAAGGACCAGATGGAGGGCGGGTTCTGCGTTGTGTCGGTAGCACAGGTCGGGCTCTGAAGCCACTAGCGTACCAGCACCACTGTTCGCCCCCCATTGGGTGTCTGAGCAGAAAAACCAGCCAATCACTGATCAGATCTGGAGCTCCTCCCACTTCCTGTTCTTCTCTGCCTAAACCAGCCAATTCTGATCTGAGATCTGATGGAGGAAAAGAGGATGAATGGATGGATGGATGCAGCTTCTCAGAGATCTTCCTCCACCAAACTTCTCCACGTCCTGCTGAACTTCATGAAGGAAACATTCTGTCTCCTTGGTAACAAGCTAACCAATCATGAGCCTCATTTCATAAGCAGATTTCAAGGCAGATCAGTGATTCTCTGGGATTCCTATTTGGGAGGGCCAGGTCTAATTCCTGGAGTCTACAACAGGGACCTCTGCTGAACTGGATGGCGGACCATTTAATCCAGGTTTTCTAGAACCTGGAGGACTGGAGCTGGCAGCTCCTAGCCCAGACTCCAGGAATTAGACCCAGCCCGAGTCACACAGACACTCAGTGGTGGGATATTTATTATTTTATTTATTTTTGTGATGGATTTTATTTATTATGGGAGGATGGAGATGTTTGTCAGCAGCGATCTCGTGTCCCACCTGGGGGACGGACCGCCATCATGTCCAGAACCGCTCCGGACTCTTCGTCCTGACGAAGAGGAGGGCGGAGCCAGCAGAGGGGATCCAAACACCTGAGCAAGACCGTACCTGGTGTCTCTGGTTAGGGGAGGGTAGCTTTCAGGCTCCGCCCCCTCCTCTGTGCTGCAGCACTGCCTGTGATTGGTCGATTTCCTTCAGGTGAACTCTGACATCAGAAGCTCCTCCTCTCCTGTTTCAGCCAGCTGACCTGGCTGCTGTGATGCCATTTATCAGGTGATGTTGGTTCTAGCACCTGATTGGCTGCCTGCGGGTCACAGCGCCACCATCAGGCCATCCGTCGCTCCTCCTGGGAACGTCTTTATTCCCCGAGGTGCAGCCAAGTCCAGGAAGTAGTCGGGGCCCATCTTTGGTTCCATTCGCCATTGCCTTGTTTTTCTTGTGGTTTTGCTGATTTGAACGTCGATGCCTCATAATGGCCGCCGTCTGTTTTTCTATCATTGCCTTCTGCTCAGTTTGTATATTTGTGTGATTTCACTAAATGTAAAGAAGAAAACTTGTCTGGTTGTTTCTGTGGGAGATCACATGACTTAGCCCCTCCCACCAAGGGCTCTGGCTAAGTAATGGAGACCAAAGCTGTCCATTAACTAGCCAGGACCGCTGGTTGTTCAGCAGTTTTTCAGTCCGGGTTCTGGCAGAAAAACTGAACCAACGCATCGAGACAAAGTTTTTGGTCTGCATTTGAGAACCGGTCCTGTTTGGACCTCCCGTCCACCAGAACCCACAGTCAGTCGAACCGGATCACAGAACCCTGGACTTTACCCGACCCAGTTATAGTCCTGATGCCTTCCCAGTTTAAACATTTTTCCAGATTTTCTCCAGAATATTCAGCTCAGGGTGATGATGGTTCTGACCCGGTGGAACATCCAGAACCTTCTGGATTTATTTCTGCTACCGATCCGTCGTCTTTAGGTTTTCCTGCTGCAGCGTTTCTGAAGCTGCACTTTGACTCCAGCGAACTTTAACCTGACGACACATTTCAGTTTCCTGCGTTGCCGTTTATGGTGTGTTGTTGCCTGATGTGTGTTTTACGTCGTCGTGCTCCTGCTGACACTCTTTGCACGTGTAACTCACCAAGACGCAGGAGGAAAGCACATTTCTTTAGGAAGGACAATGACAGAAATAGTAAGACTAACTTTAGTGTGATTTGCGGATTGGGATGCGTTGGTTTACTGAAGGGATCAGAGGCATCGCTGCATTCAGGTTGCTCCTCGACTTTGTTCAAGCTTTTTAAAGCTTACGCCTTCAGATCTCAGATTTTATTCACCGCTTTTTCAAAAGAACGATACAAACTTGGAACGTAACGGTGACCCGACATCATGAAAAGTCCCGACGTTCTGACGTCCCCGCTGATGGAAAATGTCCCGGAAACTTTCCTCTCACTTTGCTCCACTGAACGTCACGGAGCCACAAAGACAGCTGTGTGAGCACACACACACACACACACACACACACACACCGCCACTCTCCCAAATTAACTGTTAATCATAAACGATAAGAAGAGCTGAGTCATGCGATTCCTCATCTTTGCTGCTCTCTCTCACACACCCACAGACACACACACATTGGGCTAAATTTCTCTTTTCCGCTGTCAGCATATTTTATTTTCTGCTGATGTTTGTGAGTCCAGATTATGTTATTTCGACTCTGGAGCGTTTCTGGATCAGACGGATTGTTCTGTCAGTGATTACGGCTCGTTTCCTGCTGGAGGTCAGCAGCCTTCGCTGAGGTTGACCTGAGGAGCAACAGTGGCGCAAAAAGTGGGCATGCAGCGCATGCAACGCAAAGGGGCGCTGCACCAGAGGGGGCGCCAAAACCCCGTCTGGAGGGGGCAGGGCGCCAATGATGTCTTCGCATACACTTCAGCGCGTCCGTACACTCCTTCACCTCGCGCGCACATCACAGGGTAAATGTAGCGAGTTTTACCTCTCACCTGTCTTCCTCTCGGGTGGGGGGAGAGGGTTTAGCAAAAAAATATTGCAGAGGTGTAACACTGAAGTTATTGAGAGAGTAAAACTGAAATATATAGTAAGTAGAAAACGCATGTTAAAATCTGAATACGTTTTTGAATGTAGCTGAAATCAACTTAAACCACCAGCAGACAGTACAGTACGCCGATTATCTACTAAAAATAATGCAAGAAATGTAACATAGAAGAAGAGGCATTAGTTTTAAAACCAATAAATAAACTGACTTGGAGAAATATATTTAGCCAAACACACCCGGCCCCTAGAAGCAACACTTCCTTCCCTACCTGACCTTCTCTGACTCAACACTTGCTGGTCTCTCCATCCTCATGCTCTGATCGTCTCTAGCAGCTGGAGGAATCAGTAAGACCTACAAGCCTGTCCTGCTTCAGCTGCTCTCTGCTGGTCATACTAGAATGGGGAATTAGGAGAACACCAAATTAATTTAATATAACACAGCAAAAGGCATATTACATGTAATTCGGAATAAAACTATGTACAGGACACACACACACCAAATAATAAAAAACAGAAATTATGTGCATAGCCGCCTTCGGCCTGTGACCTACCAGCTTAGTT
>NW_006800582.1:132329-135690 GCF_000485575.1 Poecilia formosa | reverse complement strand
CGCTAACCAATCGGAACACGTCTTACATCGCTCGTCCTTAAGCCCCGCCCCGGATGTTCATGTGAGATTCGCAAGCAAATAAAGTTGTTTAATCAAGAAATGTTGAGTTCAACCAAAAATCAGGAGCTTCAAAGAAAACTTAGACTCAACCAAAAACTTAGGCTGTCAACCAAAAAAATCTGATATGCAAAAATAAAAGTTTCAAACAAAAATTAGTGATTTTAATTTTTTTTTTAAAAAACTCTTTAAAGATTTTTTTTGTTTCATAAAAAATATTTCTATGATTAAAAGTTTTTAAGATTTTTTTGTTTGAATTTTTTTTTGATTGAATAATTGTGAAACAAATCTAACTCCATGCTCAACTTGCTTACTGAGAAAAATACGTTTGATGTGCATTTACTAGTCATTTTTGGTCCTGCAGCTTGAATGTGATCTAAAAACATTTTAAATTACATTTCACTGTAACTTTGCTGACCCCCCCCAAAATTGGTCTTAAGAAATGTTCCTGTTTATGGTCCCCCCCAATAATGAGATGGGATTTACGACCTTGACATCATTTGTGAGATATCTGAAGTTTTATTTTTCTTTAGGATAGAAATGCACCACAAGTCTATGTGCAATATACAAAGGCCAAACTGGCCAAAGGGTTTTCTCCCTTTTGATCCCTTCTAAGACATAAACAGAAACTTTCTGTAAGAAGGAAGGAAAGACAAAATAAATCCAAACTATTTGGACCATTTTCACTGGGTAATAAAATCTAATGTGTCTCTTTTGTGTTGGTCAGAATGATTTAAAGGGCCGTTTTCATCTCTACCTACACAAACAGACATAAACATGCAGTGAATAAACCCATTTTCAACCAAAGAGTTGAAAATATATAAAGATGTTTTCACTGAGGCTCTTTAAAAGTGTCTATATTTGACAGTTGTGACTCTATACAAAATAGACCAGGGTGTGTTTGCTTATTGTGAGGAAACGCAAAAGAAATTCCCCTATGTCCGCTAGGGGGCGCCCAGTAGCCAACCTGGTCAGCTGCTCACCCCTGACCAGGTATTAACTACTGCTGATTTCATAGCTAATGTATATTCTCCAGTACAACCATGGCAGCCATTTTGAGAAATGTCCATCAGAAAAAGAAAACACAAAATCAAGAAAATAAATATTTCTTTGTTTCAAAACAGAACTTTAAGCACTGGATGATTTTCTGTAAAGTGCCTGAGACGATAAACTGAACTGAATTATGTGAACTTGGTGCTGATGGGCTTGAATTTTCCCACTGTGAACAGAAAAGAACATTTCTTTTTTTTTTTTTTTTACCTTCCACCTCCAGTTCTGTCTGGGTTTGGGTCCAACCGGATCATCGTGACCGGGTTTCCTTCAGGTTCTGGTCCAGATCAGTCCCGGCCTGCTGAAGTCACTGCACTGCAGCAGGGCACAGATAACAGATGGTCACCATGGGAGAAGAAGCTCTTTAAGCTTTTTAACAGACAGCTGGAGGACCATGCTGGTCCCCAGTTTGGAGTTAAGGTTTCACTGGGAAGAGGAGCTTCTCCTCGGTATCATCTCTTTCTTCTCAGATCGGCCTGGGTTTCCTGATGTCCTAACCAGGGATTAGACCCAGCCCTTAATGGAGCGCTGGAGTCCCTCAAAACAACCGAACTGAAATTACTTTTGTTCTTATTTGCATTCCCAGAGCTGACAGAGACTCTGTTCATCTCCACACAGCTAAAACTATAGATATTCAGGAATTAGACAGTACCCCAGGCCCTCATTGGACCCATCTACTCTCAGATGACAAACCAAACCAAATCAACCGACATCCCTGCAGGCGCTTCTGCAATGAGACTCAGCAATGGAAGAAAGAAAGTACACCCTCCTGGAAATAATTTAAATCTGTCATGGAGTGTAAAAAGATAATTCAGAAGAAAAAAACTAAGTGCACTCCTTGATGCAGCAGGTTGGAGAATCTGCAGGATCTCATCGCTAGGAATTCTGGGATGCATCTAAAACCTGGATTAGACTCAGATGGCGTCCAACAACAGGTGTCCTAACTATCTGTGCTACCCATCAAGCCGTCCTACCTTGCGATGCGCACATTGATGCTGCGTCACAATCTGCTGACTCGGCAGATTTCTTATCCTACCTGTGGAAGTTTCGTTTCGTCTCTTTTATTTCGTCAAAGATTAAGGTAAGCTTGATTTAAATGATTGTATTTACACCTGGCTTTATAGCCCTGTTCCTGTACTTTAAAATATTTTAGTTTAATTACACAGTTTTTATTAAACCTTGCTAAATAGATGTTGGTAGCGATACTCCGTGGGACTGAAGCTGTAATAGCGGTGTAATATCAGTGTATATTAATCATATCCCATCATTTCAGTGAGCTGCAGGTCGGTGACACATTGTGGCTGAAAACAGACATGAAGTATTAATGAGCATAAAGGAGCTGCAGTGATCTGTATTTGTCTGTGTTTAATTTAATTTCAATAAAAACCTGCTTCCCCTGTCTGATACTGTTTCATGCTGACAAACACCTCTGTACTTAAAATGTTTTGTAAAAGGTAGCATATTCTAATAATTAGTGCAAACATCTTCAGGTTTTTATTTTAAACGGGTAGGATATTCAGATGAAGGAAGTGATCTCCTTGTGGTTTCGTCGTGTATATAATTTGTTCCAATGCTAAGCTAAGCATAACTCCTAAGCTTCCACTTCAGTCACTTAAATAATGTTATCCAATATATTTAACATTAACAACCTGCTGTATATTGTAAACATGATGTAGCAGTTTTAGACGGGCAGCACCAACAGATAGACATACCCATCAACCCGTACTATGGCAGGAAAATCTGACGAGGTAGCACAGATAGTCAGAACACTGGAAACGGACGGCCTGCTCCGTCTGTTTCTAGTTTGATTGATGACTAAATATTAAAGTCATCAGTCTGAATGGGAACACACACAGACATACACACTCCTCAGCAGAGCTCTAGCCAATTAGCTAATGGCTTGTTAAGATTGACGTCCATTACAGCGCCTAATCAATCAGTTAAATTTAACAGACGAGGATTTAATTGATCTGTTTCAGTTTTGGAGTTGATGATGTGGTTACTACGGCAACTTGATGGGACAGAAGTGATGAAGAAGCTGAGTCAGCAGGATGAGAGTGAGCCAGATTAAACTGGACAGTCATCATAAAATAAACATACAAAATCATGAATTTATTCATTGAGTTAATAAAAGCAAAACAGACTTTAACAAGGAGCAAAGTCAGGACAAGTTTCTATACTTTATATTTTATCACCTATTAGTGCAGCGTTTCCCCCCCCGGGTCCTCTGCCCCCCCCCCTGCTCTGCATGTTC
>NW_006800582.1:129789-132139 GCF_000485575.1 Poecilia formosa | reverse complement strand
AGATACAATCCAGGTGTGGCAGAAGGGAAACACCTAAAACATGCAGGGCAGGGGGGCCTGAGGACCAGGATGGAGAAACACTGTATTAGTGTGAAGACGTGGATAATGTGGGGCCCGGGGAAGGGGGGGTCCAGACCCCCAATCTTGGAAAAGTCTAGAATTGTCCCCCCCAAAGAAATCATGAAAAGAAACCCTATTTAAACAATATCAATACAAAAAGGCAATAGAAACAAACTTTCTTCCACCTTTCAATGTCCTATGTTTGGTGACCCTTGCAAAGTCCAAACTGGCAGTTATGTGGCATTGAAGAAGACTTTGAAGACGTTTTTTGTTTCTGAAGCCCTTCTCTTGCAGATGCCATCTCATGGTTATTGGGCTGCAGTCGGCACCAGTAATGGCCTTAATTTGGGTAGAGGATCGTCCCGTGTCTTGACGGACAGCCAATGGGATCCTGCGGCTCAGAGCTGGTGAAATTTTTTTGGGTCCACCACTTGACTTTTTTGTTCCATAACCCTCAGGATCATTTAAAAAATGCAAAATGACTGTCTTACTGCGTCCAACCTCAGCAGCAATGGCACGTTGTGAGAGGCCTTGCTTATGCAGCTCAACAACCACGTTCAAAGTCACTGAGCTTTTTTGCTTTTGCCATCGGAGGTCTTGACAGAGTAAAGACTTGACAGAAAATGACCTGGAATCCAGATTTTTGCACAGCTTTTGGCTTTTAAAGACTATTGTCTTAAACTTTTGATCAGCTGAAAAAATCATGTTTGAGTGTAAATGCAGTTTCCAGAAGATTCCCTGCTCATCTCCGTCATGACCGACTTTAAGACCAACAGGGCGATTTTTGTGGCCGTGTGGGGGAGTTAAAAATAGTTTTGGGCCCGGGGAAGGGGGGGTCCAGACCCCCAATCTTGGAAAAGTCTGGGTAGTCGATTCCTACACGTTCAAAGGAATCCAGTCGCTAGTGAACGACGCATCAACACTCTGTAGCTATGACTGAACTTCCTCAGGTCATATAAAATTCCTGGAGTTGTTTTCTTTCCACAGGTTCCTGCAGCTTTTCTTTTGAGTGACCCGGTTTTAAGCCAGTTTTCCATCATTATTTGCAATACAATCCTTTGCTAAGCTAGCTGTAGCGTCGCACTTTGAGCTGACGTCACGGAAAATAAACGGTTGTGTACATGCAGTACCTGGCGAACCACTAGGGGGCGCCCGCCGACCACCAGTGATGTCGGTGACCGACGCTGTTGTCACGGTTGCCTAGAGACGGACACTAAGCGGTGAGCTGCTAAACGTCATCGACCCGATTCTCCACCGTCCTTAGGAGCAAAACCTCTCGCAAAGATACAGACGTGAAAGGGAAAATGCAAATCACAGGCTGAACATGTCAGTGGGGATGAAAACAGGCAATTAAAACATTAAAAAAAAGTTTCAATCGTGGCGCGTGAGCTCTATGATACCAGACAGAATGGATCAGGAGAGCAGAGCCGTCAGAAAGATCCAGACAGCAGCATCTCTTCATCCCTCAATCATCTCCTGAGGCTGATTTGGTGCAGAACATTTTGCTATGATTAAGTTTCTTATTGTGCTTTTAGTCGACTATATTGTTAGATTATCAGATAATCAATTATTTGCTTATTTAATGTATAGTCGTATCAGCCAGAATAATAGGAAATTGGCCATTTAGAGAACAAATCATACCGAGAGATTAACAGTAAATACATCAATATTTCCTACTTTAAAAAGATTTGTTAGGGCTTTCTGTTTGTTTTATTAAGAAATGCTGACATATTAATTCAGTGTTCAGTGATCATTTAGTATTACTAATGTCAGACACAGACCTGCAGCCCAGGGCCGGATCTAGATGGGGGCCACCAGGGAACTGAAGAAATTATACTAAATAAATGTCTAATGTTAATATTCAGTGGTGAATTTTTTTTAACCTTCACAATTTTACTTTAACAAAGAATTAAAAATTATAGTGCTGCACTTTTAGCTGCTGTAAGGAGATAGGATCACCCTTTCCATCTGCCAGGGATCTGCAACCTGGATTTCTGGAGACACAAGTGGCTCTTTGGCTCACTTATATGAAATTATGAAATATTGCTGGTTTTTTTCTTTTTGTTTCATTCTTTTCTAAGTGTTGCCATGAAAAAAACACTGACTATCCAGGTAAATCTGGTCCAGAACCAGCCTCCAAACCCATCTCCTTATTTGTATAAATATTTTGGTAATACTCTTTACAGTACCAGAATTTTCACATAACTTTTATACTTTTGGCTGTCTGAGCACCTGCCCTTTTTGCTCCTTGCCCCAAAGTGCCCTTTTGGTCAATTTTTTTTTTTTTTTT
>NW_006800582.1:126416-129779 GCF_000485575.1 Poecilia formosa | reverse complement strand
CAGGTGTGGCAGAAGGGAAACAGCTGAAACATGCAGGGCAGGGGGCCTGAGGACCAGGGAGGAGAAACACTGGACTAGTGTGAAGACGTGGATAATGTGGGGCCCGGGGAAGGGGGGGTCCAGAACCCCAATCTTGGAAAAGTCTAGAATTGTCCCCCCCAAAGAAATCATGAAAGAAACCCTTGTATTTAAACAATATCGATACAAAAAGGCAATAGAAACAAACTTTCTTCCACCTTTCAATGTCCCATTTGGTGACCCTTGCAAAGTCCAAACTGGCAGTTTTGTGGCGCTGAAGAAGTTGTGGCCTTTGAAGACGTTTTTTGTTTCTGAAGCCCTTCTCTCGCAGATGCCGTCTGATGGTTATTGGGCTGCAGTCAGCACCAGTAATGGCCTTAATCTGCGGCTCAGAGCTGGTGACATATCTTTGGGTCTACCACTTGACTTTTTTGTTCCATAACCTTCAGGATCATTTAAAAAATGCAAAATGACTGTCTCACTGCGTCCAACCTCAGCAGCCATGGCACGTTGTGAGAGGCCTTGCTTATGCAGCTCAACAATCCTGCCACGTTCAAAGTCAGTGAGCTTTTTTGCTTTTGCCATCAGGAGGTCTTGACAGTGTAAAGACTTGACAGAAAATGACATGGAGTCCAGATTTTTGCACAGCTTTTGGCTTTTAAAGACTTTGGTCTTAAACTTTTGATCAGCTGAAAAAATCATGTTTGAGTGTAAATGCAGTTTTCAGAAAATTCCCTGCTCATCTATGTCATAACCGACTTTAAGACCAACAGGGCGATTTTTGTGGCCGTGTGGGGGAGTTAAAAATAGTTTTGGAGTCAGAAATCCACTGTGCTGTGAGTGATTCAGAGAAAAAGATTCCTGACTCTGTGAGACATTCAGCCTCGTCTTTTGCTTGTTCGTCTCAATTTATGTCGTCATTTTAACTCAGAATCCCACTAAAAGTAATAGCTCCAAGCTGCACGTTTTGATACCACTTTTGTCGGGGTGCACGCAGCAGTTCAGGCCACAATAATGGTGACGTAAGGAGAATAACTAATATTAAAGAAACGCCTTATTGAATGTAGAGCATAGGTTCCTGCCATGCTTTGCATGGGCAGGCCCCAATAAAGAAACAAATAAAGAGACATTCTATTGGGTGTAGAACAATAGGTGCCTTCCATGTAATGCTATAGCAGGCCCCAATAATAATTTTTTTAAAAAGTACATTTGTAACTCTGTTACACTAGGCATTTTTGGTCCTGCAACTTGAACACAATTTTTTTTAAATCACATTTTACGTTATATTTTACTGTAACTTTTCCGACAAGCCCAAAATTCCCTGCTCCCTTCCCTGTTTATGATCTCCCCCAATAATGACATGGAATTTCTGACACTTTGCGAAGATGTAGTTTTCAGACTGTGAAATGAGGAAACAATGCTTTCTGACTTTAGTTGGAGCAAAAATGTTGAAATATTTTCATTAAAAAAAACAGCAAAATAGTTTGAAAATGAACAGCATGTTCAATATAAAAATGTGTTGCTGCTGCTGGTTGCACATCAGCATCCTGTATTTCTAAAGTCATGCGTCTTTTAAATCAGTGTTTGTCAAACGTTTTCAGGCTGAGGACCACTTACCCCATTTAACAGTCACGGACCACCAAACCTGAAATCTCCCCGCTATAACATAACTTAATAAATAATCCAACCTGAAATGAAAATATTAGTCTCTTAACTCAGGTATTGTTGTTTTCTGAGTTCTTCCTAATGAAGACTGGTGCTGTTTGGTACATGTGACGACAGAGCCATGAACACATCTACTTTGAGTTATTTACATGTTACAGGTCCCGGGTGTCAGGACTGCTGTAACAGTGATGACACACAATATGAAGAGTAAATAAATAAAAGTCAGCAATGACGACCAAGTGCTGCTGTTGGCACCCAGATTGTGTTTGAGGCAAACCGGAAGTCCATCCCAAAACCAGCAACGCCCCCCAAATCCCAGGCTGAACATGTCGGTGACGATGAAAACAGGCAATTAAAACATCAAAAAAAAGTTTCAATCGTGGCGCGGTGAGCTGTATGATATCAGACAGAATGGATCAGGAGAGCAGAGCCGTCAGAACCTAAAGAACCAGACAGCAGCATCTCTTCATCCCTCAATCATCTCCTAGGCTGATATGGTGCAGAACACTTTGCTATGATTAAGTTTCTTATTGTGCTTTTAGTCGACTATATTGTTTGATTATCAGATAATCAATTATTTGCTTATTTAATGTATAGTTGCATCAGCCAAAATAATAGGAAAATGGCCATTTAGAGAACAAATCATACATAGATTAACAGTAAATACATCAATATTTCCTCCTTTAAAAAGATTTGTTAGGGCTTTCTGTTTGTTTTATTAAGAAATGCTGACATATTAATTCATGTTCAGTGATCATTTAGTATTACTAATGTCAGACACAGACCTGCAGCCCAGGGGCGGATCTACATGGGGGCCACCAGGGAACTGAAGAAATTATACTAAATAAATGTCTAATGTTAATATTTAGTGGTGATTTTTTTTTAACCTTCACAATTTTACTTTAACAAAGAATTAAAAATTATAGTGCTGCATTTTAGCTGCTGTACGGAGATAGGATCCCCCTTTCCATCTGCAACCTGGATTTCTGGAGACACAAGTGGCTCTTTGGCTCGCTTATATAAAATTATGAAATATTGCTCTGGTTTTTTGTTTTTGTTTCATTCTTTTCTAAGTGTTGCCATGAAAAAAACACTGACTATCTGGGTAATTCTGGTCCAGAACCAGCCTCCAAACCCAAATATTTTGGTAATACTCTGTACAATACCAGAATGTTCACATAACTTTTATACTTTTGGCTGTCTGAGGACACATTTTGAATATTAAATCAGGTGTTATGATTAGTTACTCAGTACTTGAGAAGTTTACCAAATAGTTTTTACACTTGCTTAATTAAACGTGTTTAAGGTACATACTCTGACTAGAGTAGCATATCTCTACCCTAACTGACCTCTATGCATGAACGATTGCTCTATGGATCACCTTTAAAAACAAAAAACACCTCCATAAAATATTGTCTATCACTGCAGCAGACGTCCCACCCCATGAGAGAAGGACGACGGGCCGTGGGGAGCGTCCCTTATTTTGATTTTGGAAAGGTGGCAACCAGGCACGTGCAGAGGGGGAGCCTGGGGGGGCTTGAGCACCTGCCCTTTTTGCTCCTTGCCCCAAAGTGCCCTTTTGGTCATTTTTTTTTTTTTGTTGGTATTATTATTTTCAAAGCCCTCTTCTGACACATAACATGTGTTATTATGTGCGGTTTAAGCAGAGAGGCAATGAAA
>NW_006800582.1:116668-124326 GCF_000485575.1 Poecilia formosa | reverse complement strand
TGAGCACCTGCCCCTTTAGTGGCCTCTGCACGGGGCTGGCGGCAACCCTAGTTAAAGTGGACTAAATTTATTTAAAAATTGGTCATTTTGTGACACCTGATGAAACTGTGAGAGGGTTATTAGTTGAACACATTTATCAGTTTAGTCCTCTTGTTTGTCATGACGACAGCAAAATCAGAAGATTAAAATATTAAATGACGACAGGTGACCTCACCTTCTAACGTCACCATCAGCTGAGGAGAACATGGAAGCACAAATCAAATTAAAACAGTTTGAAAAGTTGACAGCGTTGGATGGTTTTACTGGGGCTGCTGGACTGTCAAGAACCAGTCCGACCAGCATGATGAGGGGTTTTGATTTATGATAAATGTGTCCGAGTGAGACATCGCTGTTGTTAAGCTCATCTCTGGTCAAGCGGGGATGGCGGGGATGCTCTCTGTAGTTAGTGTCTCCCTCTGCTGGTGGTTGAAGGAACCAACAAACAGGAAGCTGCTGGTAACACGTAGTCTTAGTGGACCGTTTGACAACCGGCGGTACTGACCCAGTTCGCCAAACTGGGCCAGAACCAAACCATAGTTTTAATGATAAAATATAATTTAATTTAATCTACGTTCATTTATATTTTAAATTAAACTTGTTAATTTAAAACAAGCTAATAAAATTAATTGCAATGATTTTTTTTTGTTTTTTTTTAATGACCCGCCCATTTTCTCAGTTTGTCCAATCAGCGCCCAGGGTGAGCTGGCATAAATGTGCCAGGAAGTACTCGACAGAGCAGGCTAAGCTAACAGAGTAGCCAGCGGTCCGTCTGTTTCCTCTCTGATTCCCGGTTCTTGTCCCGGTTCTGTGCTGTAAGGTGAGTCAAGGATGCTGAAGGAGGGCTGAAGGTAATATTACCCGGTCCAATATTGTCAAGATTTCCGGATCCGGCAAATAGACAGAGTCACTCGACAGTTTGACTTTAGTTTTCAGGAAATAGACTGTGCCGGATCCAGTTTAAAGCTTCTTAAGGGAACCAGTCCGGGTTCTTGTTACCGCGGGGTTCTGGATCAGAACAGCTTAGTAGCTGGTTCTGGAGCTGAAGGAAGCCTTCAGGCTGCCACACCTCCCGGGAAATGATCCACCGGACCTAGAACATTCCTGGAGAACCGAACCAGATTCTGGGTTCTGTTCTCCAGAACCACAAGAAATATTCACCCTAGGCGCCTCCTTGATTCATCTGTTACAGTATTTACACCCTGTACCTACTAAGAGGATCTCTAGGGTCACAGAGGATGACCTTTGACCCCCCACCCCTGCCCTGTTGAGTTGATTGAATTCAGACTCAGAGATTTTCCAGGTCAGATTTTGACTAGGCCACTCCACTTGGGGGTGGCCTTTCACCTGGAGGTTTAGGTCTGAATGACTGGGACCAGACTAATGGGTTCTGGTCTGACTCCACATGGAAGCTCAGAGAGGATCAGATCAGGAATGGTTCTGAACCAACTGGACTGATGCGGTTCTGTTGTGGTTCTGATGGGTCTGTCTCTCTCCGGTCCAGGAGTCCAGATGAGTCTCCAGTGGACGGCCGTGGCCACCTTCCTCTACGCCGAGGTCTTCCTCGTCCTGCTGCTCTGCATTCCCTTCGTCTCACCCAAGAGGTCAGTCACCTAGATCTGCTGCATCTAGATCTCCTGCTGCATCTACAGCAGGGGTGTCCAGACTTTTTGAGACCAAGATCTACTTTTTCTCTCACCAGCCGCCTGAGATCTACCTCAGGACACAAAGACATAAAAATTGCTAATTAAACTCTATTGACATATTTTATATGCGAATATCCATCAGTTATAGCAGAAATAATAAAGTGACAGAAAACCTGATCCAGTTTCTTCCTCAGTGAGATTCTGACACTGGGAGCAGGTTACTGGTTTCTCAGTCAGAAGCTGGTTTCAGACCTGATGCCAGCAGGTCAGTCAGTCATGGTGGATCTGAACTTTGGTTTGATGACTGAAATATGAGAAACTACAGACTGATAGGAGGAACCAGAGAGCCCAGTAAAGGTAAAGGCAAATCTTCTGAAGTCGGGATATAATTAATTTAATTTCACATAATTATCGTGGCAGAGATTACTTTAAAAACACATCATTCAGTCCGTTACATATCAGGTTTCCAGGCTTGATATTTATTCCTCGGTTATGAATAAGCCTCTCATGGACACAGCGCTGGTCGAGCAGCTCATTTAAACTCCTGCTCTGCTCTGTCGCCTTTTTTTCTCTTACTGAGATTATTAATTTTAACACGTTTCGTTGATTTTTTATTCTTTTTTAATGAAGCTACAAACGTTTAGCATCTTAGTGAATATTTTTGATAAGCCCGTCAGAAGAGGAAGTGCTGCTCTCAGCTTCCTGGCAGCGATCAGATTGTCACCTGCTGAGATCGACTCAGACCCTTTCCGATCGATCGATCGACGTATTGGGCACCGCTGATCTAGAAGCTACCAGAGAGAAAAAGGATCTGATAAAATAATTGTGGTTGTGGATGACGAGTCCAGACTGTGAAGGTCATTTATTGTGACTTCAGTACTATTGAGCACATCAGCAACCCGGGTTGCTGGAACCCGACTATTTCGGGTTTCTTTTGTGCCGTTGTCATGGTGAATCGCAATACCTGCATGCCATTGGTCGAGGCTTCCTGTACTCTGGACTCAGAGTTCAGTTATCCTGAGTTCGTTTCTCCTGGTCTGAAACTGAAACCCTGAGAATCTCAGAGCTGAGGAGCTTTACTCAGTTAGTTAACCTTGCTTTCTGAACCAGGAACTGGACTCACCCCCAGTCCTGACCCGATTCTGACCCAGTTCTCCTCCTGGTGTGTTCAGGTGGAGTCGGATCTTCAAGTCCCGGCTGGTGCAGACTGTGGCGCTCTATGGGAACACCTGGTTCATGGTGGCCATCGCCATCCTCGTCTTCCTCCTCATAGGTACGTCGGCCTGAACTCTCCTGACCCGGTAGGCCTCTGGTCTGTTGCCATGGTAACGGTGCGTGTGTGTCCAGATGCGTTCCGCGAGGCGAGGAAGTACAGCCTGACGGACAAGGTGGACGTGACCAACAACCCGACGGCCATCGAACACATCCACATGAAACTGTTCAGAGCACAGAGGAACGAGTACATCGCCGGCTTCGCCCTGCTGCTCTGCTTGTGAGACACACACACATACACACATACACTCTGACCATCAGCCTGGGCTGCTCCTTGTAGTTCGTGTGTCCTACCAGCAGGGGGTGGCAGCAGCCCGCCTGCTGCAGCATGTGATCCTGCAGCTGCTGCAACCTGAGTCTGGGAGGAAGTTCTCCTGCGCCGGGAGTCAGGAGGAGACGTGTGGCTGGAGCCGGCGCAGCTGCTGGGAGTATTTTGGGGGTGTGACGTCATCGGTGGCCATATTTGGAGCGGAGGAAGCCCTTTCTCTGCCGCTCCGCTTCTGGACGCAACAACCCGATCGGTTTCCCGGCTTGGAGGATTGGAAGGAAGCCGCTCTGCTGTTTGGACCAGGTTCCAACCTCACAGCAATCCATCCGCTGCGGAAAGTAGTCCCAGTGTTCCCAGTGCTGGTCCCAGACTGGAGGGAAAGGCCACGGAGTCACTGTAGCCAACATTCAGTTTTAATGTTTCACTGGAAGTTTCTGATACTGAAAAATCTTCAGATGAACATCGAGAATCTTCATTAGACTGGGAGCAACTGGTCCTTTACAGTCAGACCAGAACCATGTGGGGAGTCGGGTCAGAGCTGGCGCTCTGTTAGGACATCCAGCTGAGCAGCTGGGACTGGCTTCTCTGGAAATGGTGGCAGCGGATCAGCGGCGTCGGGGCCCCAGCGGCGTCGGGGCCCCAGCGGCGTCGCAGCATCTTGGCGTTGTGGAGCGGAAACCCGCCACAAATAGCTGCAGCTGCCTGAAAGCTCCTGAATGCATCAGCAGGCAGATATTTACAAGCTGCATGTGTTCCTGGGTCACATGACAACATGGCCGCCTCCTGCTGACTCCACGCAGCTGTTGCACTGCAGAGACCACAAATTTACATACTCCCAACATGAGCACTGTGCTGCCTCCTCCAGATGAGTCAAGTTATTAGAAACATCGGCGTCCTCACCTGCTGCTCCCTTCCTGTTACTCACTCTGACATCATCACCTTCAGCACACTGTGTGTGTGTGTGTGCGTGTGTCCTGATCCCAGGAGAGTTCATGCTGCTGACTGACTGTGTTGGTGTGTTTGTGCTGCAGGCTGCTGCGGCGCCTCGCCACGCTGCTGTCACAGCAGGCCACCCTCATGGCGTCCAACGAGGCGTTCAGGAAGCAGGCCGAGGGCGCCAGCACCGCGGCACAGAACTTCATGGAGGAGAACGAGGCGCTGAAGGAGGTGACGGCCCCCTTTTCCTCCTCTCTGGTTCTACGGGTCGTCTGAGCCGGATCGGCACCGCCGATGCTGCAGGTCGGCGTGTTGCTGCCAACACGTCGACCGCCTGGTTCTGAACAGCTGCTGCTGCCGGGTTTCCATCAACGCTAATTTCTGAACGTAGAACGGGTGATGGAAGCGGCTTCCTTCTCACAGAAACGTTTGAGCTTCTTACATGGATGGAGTTCAGATCACAGCGTCGCTCAGGTCAGCTGGAGGGCAAAGGTCACAGCTGGAAGTCCTGAAATACTTTCAGCTACTCAGTCCAGTTAGTGCGATCCAGCCTGTTTGGTCCCAGATGACATCATCATAACAAGCCAATCAAAAAGTGCAGGTCTGAGTGGGCGGAGTCGGGCCAGATTAAACAGATTATGGTTTAATCCAGGAGGTAACAGGAAGTCAGAGAAGCAGCTGATGTTAGTTTCTGGATAAATCAGAGTGAACGGTGTAACATTCGGGTCAGTCAGGACTTTAAAGTTTGTGTTTCCATGTTTTCCTCAGAAACTGCGTGAGGCTAGAATAAACCTTCCAGAAGCCGGAAAGAAAGGAGTGGGAATCCAGGAGGAGAACAAGGCTCTGAAGGAGGAGCTGAAAACCCTGAAGGAGCAGCTGCAGGACACCAAGAAAGGTCAGGAGGTCACATGAGAGCTGAAGAAGCTTTAAGGTTTAATCTGACCTCTGATGTTCTGATGCAGCTCTGCAGAAATCAGAGAGCGACGTGAGTGCGATGAAGAAACAGGCTGAGAACCTGATGGTGGAGTACGACCGGCTGCTGCAGGAGCACAGCAAGCTGCAGGCGAGTTCCTCCAGTCAGCGGCAGCATCGAGGGACCGCCTTAAGTCCGTTAGACCGCCTTAATCCAGGAGGTAACAGGAAGGCGGTCTAACGGACTTAAGGCGATCTAACCGCTTAAGTCCGTTAGACCGCCTTAAATCACAGAGAATCTGACCTCCCATGTAACGGTGTCTTTGCCCTGCTCTCTGACTGCAGGCGAGCAGCGACAAGAAGTCTGACTGACGATTCGGTTCCAGACTGTCGTCTTCATCGCCGCCTCAGACATTTGCAGCTTCGACCTCATCATCCTGCTCTGATGTCAGTGGCCATGCTGTGCTGTGATTGGCTGATCCCACTGTCTGTTTACGTCTCCGCCTGAGAGCTTTCTGTTTTTCCTTTTGTTTGTAACCAATGTGAAGCTGCTGACCTCTGAGGACAAACGTGACTCCAGATTATGTTTCCTGCAGGAAAAGCTTCATTCCAAAATAAAAGCATCAGCCATTACATTTGAAGCATTCTGCTTTAAAATGAGAAAACGTCCTTCAGTCTGAAGCGGTTCCTTAGTTCTGTTGTGACGGTATGGACCCGTTTCTGTCTCCAAACAGAACCAGGCTTGGTTCTGGTTCAGTTTGGGTCAAGGAACATGATAGTTTTTCTGATTCATTGATCAGATTTTTGTTTTAATGGTAGAATATAATAAACTTGTTTCTGTTCTTCTTCAGAGTCTGTCTGGTTCTGGTTCTGGTGTCCGAGATGCTGCAGAATGTCTTTGGTTCTGATTAAGTTTTCCAACAGTTTGTGAAGCTGAAGTGTTTTGAACAGTGCTGCTCTCTGATTGGCCGGATGGTCCTGATTTAGCTGCTGCTCTCTGATTGGCCGGATGGTCCTGGTGGAAACAGACTTTAACAGTTTAAGGTTTTAAAATGAAGAGTTGGTGTTTCACTGTGACAGGAGATGTGATGGTTTGCTGCAGAGTTTAAATTTTGCTTAAACGGATGTATCGTCATGGAAACGGCTCGGCAGATGAGAAACTCAGTTTCAGGTTAAACATGATGGCTTCTTCCTCCTCTTCCTCAGACCTGCAGCGACCTGAAGCGTTTCAGGACACACACGTCTGTTCCTACTGCCTAACAGCTGCCAAAGGGTCAAAGGTCAGAAATGAGTCGGCTCCATGTGATTGAGTTTATTTTATCCCTACATTAATATAAAAACATGAACATAAAGGGATGAGAACATTCACATTTTATTTATTCACATTTACATAAATATGTATTTTTACATGTTTTCACAGTAATGAAATTATATTTAATCAGTTTTGTGTTTTTCAGTTTTGAGTCGCCGTTTCCTCTTGGCGCAGATTAAATGACTAAATTTAAATATTTTCCCAGTTACTGAACAGACTGGCTAATTTAGCCAGTCATTAAAGTTTAATTGTAATTTTCTGTTGGTTGGTTTGAGCCCACCTGACAGCAGTGAGCTCTGATGGTAACTTTATATAAAAAACTAAATATGTGGCAGTTTTCTTAGTCTTCATTCATCAAATGTTCAAGACAACTGGATGTTAGAAATCAGTCGATCTGTTGCTCCAAACCTTTAATACCAAAGATTTTTTTTATTGTCACGTTGGTCGTCTCAGGTTGAAAAATTGGCCAACAAGTTTAAATCTCAGTGAACTGGGCATGAAGTGGGAACCTTTTGCTCTACTGGGGTCACAGAGACTCCTTGGTGTCTAACACATATCTCTGCAGCTCCAGACTTTCTGGGAGCTGAAATCATATTTTTAGTGTATTTTAATACACTAAAGATGTCCCTGCCTGTAGAGATTGAAGAAACAAAGTTTTCCTCCAGACTCACAATATCCAGAGAACATGGGAAAGTCTGAGATGAATCCTGAGGAGGTCTGGGTTCATTCAGCAGCGATGCCACTTTTCTCCACACCTGCAGAAAAAAGAGGTAAGAGCAGCAGGGATGCTGCAATGTTTCACTAAGCTGTAAGGTTTTCTGGGAAAATTGGATTTGGGAATATTAACACCTTCAATCTTAATTGAAGAGTTTTTACTTTGAGCAGCTGGTAGATCATGTTCACTGATCCATTTCTGCTGTTGCAGTGAAGATCAAGTCTGGTAGGAAGAAATCTGGAGAAACGCTCCAACAGTGAAACATGAAAGACTGCAGGGCTGCACGTAAAAACTCAACTTCATGTTTATTAGGAAATCTATAGACAGGCTGAAGTTATGGTTTCTCACTGGGAGGAAATCATAAAAACGTGATCAATGCTGGAGTTTTATTAGCAGCAGCTGATAGGATCACAAACCCTCCTGTGTCTCTAACAGCCTGCAGTGAATTATCAACTTCTTCACAGAGAAAATAAAAAATCAGGGGATCAATGTGCACATCCACACTAAACCCAGCCCCCATGCGGTAGCCCGGGGGTCCCCAATACATCGATCGATCGATCG
>NW_006800582.1:113985-116658 GCF_000485575.1 Poecilia formosa | reverse complement strand
TTCAAAGATTGGTAATCTGTGATCGGCCAGAAAACTGAAATTGGTGGAGCCCTACATAGTCATGACATTCTATGATTAAATTGATGTAAAAATACTGTTTGTTTTAGACATAAATTATTATACTCAGCAGCAAACTAATATATATTACCACCAGCTACAGCACAGAGCAGCTCATCCATGTAGCCTGACGTAGAAACATTTAGCTAGACGATGTCAGACAGTCAGAAGTTTTAATTATTGTTATCAAACCTTATCAAACTCGGCGTTTTGAAGCCAAAACTACCTCAGAAATATACAGAGCTGAGAATCAACTCATTTAAAGTTAAACTCAGTTTCACACAAAAACAAACATTGTAGCATAAATGTTTGGCTGTTGAACTGAACAGTTGCAGGTCACCAAGTTTCTAATAGTAGCTCCACAAATCTTTCTGATAAACATTACATTACCAAGAAAAACATTCCTTTATCTTGTCTTTATTCTATTCTCTCTCCGTTTCTCTCTCCCTGAAGTATTAAGTCATTTTTTGTGACATTATTTTGCTAACTTATCTTCCACCGGAGCTTTGGAGGTTTGGATGCTCTGCTCATTGCAGCTCATGATACTGTGTAGTGCGGTACCTACCACAGCCACCGGGGGCCCCCCAAGAGCAATTTATATTTTAATCTTTATTTTTGTCCATATAAGAAAGACTTCTACATACATTATCAAATATATGTTATTGTAAAAAAAAAAAAATCACATTATAATGAATTTGTATGTTTTTGTTAATATAACCACATATAAATCATTACTAAAAAAAAAAAAATCAGTTCCACTTAGGGGGCCCCTAGTGGCCCTGGGGCCCTAAGCAGCCACTTAGTTCGCTTATGCCTTGGGCCGGCCCTGGATGCAGGTGATCAGATCGTGTGATCTGATCACCGATCATACACTTTTTCACGGAAATTGGCCGATTATGATCGGTGGCCGATCGATCGGCACACCTCTAGTTGAAATAAATCTAACAGACCAAGAAAAAATATAAAAATGAACACAGACAAGTTCATGATACCCAGGCATTTTTTGTGTTTTGGTGGGTTTTTAGGAAAGCTTCTATGTCTCCAGAAACTAGAGGAGAACCATCTGTTCTTTTAAATAACAACAGGAACCCTTAAGTAAATCAAATATAAGTTCTAAAAGACAAATCAGATGAAGCATCTAATCCAGGTTCCCCAAACCTTTTCCTGAGGGCCACATAACTTTCCCCTTCTCTGCTGGGGGCCGGAGTCAGTTTGTAACAGAAAAAGTGACGATTGCAGGAGCCTAAATGTACAAATATACTGTTTTCCAGAAAGCACAATCAAATAACCCTCTCTGGTTCTTCACAGGAAAAATCCAGGAAATATCACTATTTATGAAATAAATACCGTATTTTCCTGACTATAAGCCGCAGATATCTCCAGGTTTTCCACAGCGATGCAGCAGCAGCAGAGGGGTGGACAGCCACCATCTGAGTCATAACAGGTCAATTGAATATCATTTATTACGGTTGAAAAAGAAAAAGGTGCCAAGTTTAGATTTAACTGAACTGATTATGAGTTTGAAGAGAAAAGTCTCCTTCGTGTTGCTACTAGCATGAACTAAATGAAAATGGCCGCTTTCTTCTTCTTCTTTAGATTCCAACAGCAGCTTGCATCCATTATTGTTGCACTACTGCCATCTACTGGATCCTAATATCTGTACTTCAAATTCTCATGATGATCCCAGTATTATTTAAAAAACGAAAAATCTTCTTTTTCCCCTCAATGCTGTTTAACTGATCAGCAACTTTCTCAAATTTCAATTCCCTATTAAATCCTAATTCCGTTTTAATGGGCTCGTTCTTCTTTTATTTCCAATTTTGACTTCCGATGATTCACTTCCTGCTAAAGAGCCCCCTGGTGGTTGAAGAAAAATCCACATATAAGCCACATGGTTCAAAGCTTAGGAAGAAAGTAGCGGCTTATAGTCCGGGATATACGGTATATGAAAAAAAATCTGAATGCTCTCTGGTATTGTTCAGGGGGCGGCTGGACCAAATGTGGAGGCGGGCCGGATCCGGCCCTTGGGCCGTAGTTTGGGGACCACTGATCTACAGCCTGCAGAGTGATCAACANGTTTTGCTTATATTGCAGACTGGCTGCAGTCAACAGTGAGATTGTTAGATCATTCATAAACCTGCTAAACTTATTGCATCTCTGACAGTGATGTTTACATTATATCCAATATGCAAGTATAATATAGGATATGTGTGTTGGCCCATTTATTGGCACCGATTTCCTTAATTTTGGGGCATCGTGATTGGCTGAAACTTACATGTGAAGCTGATCTTATCCCCTGATCTTCATCAGCAAAGGTTATAACTCAGCCTCTGTCCTCTTCTGCTCTGCAGTGAGAGGTTTGACTGACAGACCACCAGGTCTGAACCTTTACAGTTAATATTCACCCACTGTGGAAACTCAGTGACTTTCTTGCTATATTTAGCAACATTTCAGACAAAAAAATTAGTGTAGAGAAAAATCTAAATTGAAAGGTAAAGCTTTTCAAAGATTGGTAATCTGTGATCGGCCAGAAAACTGAAATTGGTGGAGCCCTACATAGTCATGACATTCTATGATTAAATTAATTTCTGCAAGGTGTCATTATAAATATTTATA
>NW_006800582.1:111561-112875 GCF_000485575.1 Poecilia formosa | reverse complement strand
TCCAACTCGTTAGTGAGATTTAGAGTCCTCGTCTCTGTCCACACCAACAATCTGAGTGTTTGCTAGTTTGGCCACAAATTTGTCTATAGTTATAGATCAACTGGTTCCAGTCTGAGTAATAAACTGAGTAATAGAAGCAGCAGGTATCAAACCTGGTTGATTCAGTCTAGTCCAGTGGTTCTTAACCCCAGGGGTTCGGCAGAGCCTCTGCCGCGGAGGTAAAGACACCTCTGTAAAGTCGTGATGACGCCCCGCTTTGCCATCACTTGCTGCAGAGGATCACGTTACATTGCTGAGCCAATCAGAGCTGCAGAGGAGCCCTGATTGAAGGAGCTCCTCTCTCAGCAGGGATTTGAACTTGTGTCTTTAATTACTTCAGCAAAACTCACAGTTTTTACCAAATAAGACCCTTTTCACATGACGTCAGACAACATCTGTTTTGACTCGATCCAGTGTATCTTTAGTTCCGGTGTGTGTAGTTAACGCTGTTTCTGGACTCTAAAGCAGCTGCCACAAATATGATTTGAAGATGTATCACTATTTGCAAACAATTTTTCTTCATCAACATAATCTAAACTGGACAAATTCCTCGCTGATTGGTACCAGTTTGACTACGAAGGTACGTGTTTTGTTTTTTTCTAGCTGTTAGTTGATATGCTAGGATAGCAATAGTAATTTGTTAGCTGGCTAACATTACGGAGCCTGTTTTGGAAATAAAACGTATTTAGGCTCTAATCTTAATCAGATTTTTATAGTATAGACTGGGGTTGCCACCCGTCATGGAAAATGCATGATCGTATTAACTCCTCCTCACGTCATACGCTAGTTTCACCACCTGCTAAGTAGCGACATTACCTGTAGCCACAAGTCCAAAAGTTGTCAGTTATGCCAAACACCTGCTACTCCATCACGTCCTGAGAAGAGTAAAAATTCCCTTCTCTCCCTCCGCGGGTGGTCTCTCTCATCCTCTGAGCTCGGGTCCTCTAGCTCATCACATTTCTCCAATGACTATTTATCAATTGTTATGATCAGAAGGTTAAGTTTCTTTTACTTTGTTTTCCTGCAGACTTGGCAGGAGAAAATTGATAACATAGGAATAATTACTTCATATCCCTTTTAACAGGTTACACTTGATTCTGCTGTGGAAACGAAGAGCATGAAGTTTCTGCTCAGCTGGGAAAACCCTGTGGATCACATGGTGGGACTTCTGCTTCAAACTGCTCACTACAGTTTACCATTGGCTCTGTCACCCACCAGTTCACTGCAGACTGGCACCAGTTCACTGCAGACTGGCACCAGTTCACTGCAGACTGG
>NW_006800582.1:109441-111551 GCF_000485575.1 Poecilia formosa | reverse complement strand
CCACAAATATGATTTGAAGATATATCACTATTTGTAAAAAAATTTTCTTCAACATAATCTAAACTGGACAAATTCCTCGCTGATTGATACCAGTTTGACTACGAAGGAACGTGTTTTGTTTTTTTCTAGCTGTTAGTTGATATGCTAGGATAGCAATAGTAATTTGTTAGCTGGCTAACATTACATAGCCTTTCTGTTTTGGAAAAAGAACGTATTTAGGCTCTAATCTTAATCAGATTTTATAGTATAGACGGGTTGCCACCTGTCATGGAAAATACATGATCGTATTAACTCCTCCTCACGTCATACTCTAGTTTCACCACCTGCTAAGTAGCGACATTACCTGCAGCCACAAGTCCAAAAGTTGTCAGTTATGCCAAACACCCGCTGCTCCATCACATCCTGAGAAGAGTAAAAATTCCCTTCTCACCCTCCGCGGGTGGTCTCTCTCATCCTCTGAGCTCGGGTCCTCTACTAGCTCATCACATTTCTCCAATGACTATTTATCAAGTGTTATGATTAGAAGGTTAAGTTTATTTTACTTTGTTTTCCTGCAGACTTGGCAGTAGAAAATTGATAACAGGAATAATAACTTCATATCCCTTTTAACAGGTTACAGTTGATTCTGTTGTGGTGCCTGTGGAAACGAAGAGCATGAAGTTTGTGCTCAGGTGGGAAAACCCTGTGGATCACATGGTGGGACTTCTGCTCCAAACTGCTCACTACAGTTTACCATTACCTCTGTCATCCACCAGTTCACTGCAAACTGGCACCAGTTCACTGCAGACTGGTACCAGTTCACTGCAGTTCACTGCAGACTGGCACCAGTTCACTGCAGTTCACTGCAGACTGGCACCAGTTCACTGCAGTTCACTGCAGACTGGGACCAGTTCACTGCAGACTGCCACCTGCCAAGGACCCTACATGGATGTCTTCTTAAGTTGTAAACCCTGAGTACATACTGTTAAAATAAAATTGATATGCCTTTTGTAAATACATTTTCTCTATCAATGACTAAATTGTTAACTGTGATAATGTTTGTGTAACGTAGTAACCATCTACAGTGTTTAATATAATTATTAATTATTACATAGATGTTTGCAAGAAACAGCCACAAACCACAATAGCAGCTTTAATTTAGCATTTCTTCTCATCCACATACTTCGTTGCCAGATGTGTAAAATTTACAAAAAGATGCAATTTAAATGTAAATTTCAATTGAAATTAATTTTTCATTCTCTTAAGAATGTAGAGCTAATTAAATGACCTTAAAGTGGTTCCAGTTTCTCTCGATGGCCAACCTGTTGAAACTGTGGCAGATTTTAAATACCTTGGCTCGTTCCTGGACAGGCAGCTCAACTTTGCTGAAAACCTGACTATATTTTGAAGAACTGATCTCAGAGACTCTACCTGTTAAGAAGACTTAGTGACCTTGTCTATGTCTTGAATTTGGGGGGAAAAAAATCATATTTTATTTATCACTACAGAAGGGTTCAGCGCATATGAAACTGGTGGGTTTGGTACCTCAAAAAAGGTTAAGAACCACTGGACTAGATGAATCTCAGCCGATCTCCAACCTGCAGCGTTACTGGAAAATCTCTTAACCAGCCGCTTCCAGTAACCTGGTTTCCATGGTTACCGCAGCACTTAGATCGGCCTAGTCAAAGGGTTCAATGACATCCATATAAACACAGACGGTGGAAGAACCACAGAGCTGGTTCTGGTTCTGATCATGTTACTGAACCGAATGGAGAACTGGGTCAGACTCTGCAGTCCAGAACTCAACTGGTTCCAGTCCAACCTGAAGAACTGGGATTTCTATTTCAATAGGAAACATCTCAAGAGGTCAGAGGTCACATGTGGGGTTCCCCAAGGCTCCATCCTCTGATTCAATATCTATAAGCTCCCACTGACTCAGGTTATAACAGGAAATAAATAACAGGAAATAAGATCAGTTACCATGACGACGCAGATGATACACAGCTCTATGTTATGTCACCAGTTGACCTTTGACCCCATCATCACTGAACAGAGAACAGAAAAATGTGTGGATGAGACGAAACTTTCTGAACAGAAACTGAAGTTACTAAAGAAGAACGATCTAAAGTCA
>NW_006800582.1:94752-107075 GCF_000485575.1 Poecilia formosa | reverse complement strand
TACACCACCTGGTTCTACACCACCCGGTTCTACCTGGTTCTACACCACCCGGTTCTACACCACCTGGTTCTACACCACCCGGTTCTACCTGGTTCCACAACACCTTGTTCTACACCACCTGGTTCTACACCACCTGGTTCTACACCACCCGGTTCTACCTGGTTCCACACCACCTGGTTCTACACCACCTGGTTCTACACCACCCGGTTCTTCTCAAATTCATGGAGTGGATGCAGATTTTGCTGAACTGTTGAAACCCTGCAGACTTGTTGACTCGGAGCCACTGAGTCTTCTGGCTCCGGTACTTTGGGAGGTTTTTAGTTTAGGAAAGTTTTTGGGGTTGATTTATTATTTATCATAATGTGTTGATGGTGTCTTCCATCTATAATTTCTTCTGAATGGCCTTCAGTCATTGAAGGAAACTCTTTTCTATTTCCTGCTTCCTATTTATTCAAAATGATCCAAGCGCTCTAAAGCTGCAGTATGTAATGATTATAAATTATGTTTTTTTCATATTCCTTAAGTTGCCACCATAGTGACACAATGAGACACAATGAGCCAGGAGGCGGGTCTTAGCGCTGTCAATCATCCTCATGCTACACTGGGGTTACACCCTAACCCTACTCACCACTGCACAGCTTGGCATGAATGCTAGGCTAGTTAGCATAACCACCATTGACAGCAGATAAAGTTTTTATAACAGTAAATTGTTTCTCTGCCATTAGCAGCAAGTAAATGAAGCGGTTGGCAGAGTTAAGCCCCACCTCCTGGCTCTGATTGGTTCCTTTTGGTGCGTTTCTGCAGGCGCAGCAGCAGCTCAGACAGGAGATCGATCCTTCATAGATTATTGATCTGACGTCATCTAGTCTAAAGTGAAATAATTCAACCATCAGATAAACCCCACAGCCTAAAGACTCTTCCCAGCCCAACAACCACAAAGACGCTGCAGCGGTTTGTCTTCACGTTAGATTTATTGCTTCGGTTTTGACACTTGGTACAACACAGATGGCATCATCAGGGCTCAGAGTTAATGTCTTCTACCTTAATGTTTGGCTGGTGACTCGTTAACAAAGAGCCCAAGTTTCACTACATTCACAGCTAAAAGTCGAACTACCGGGTCTGCAGACGAAGGACGGATCGTCACGGCGACACAACAGGAAGCTCCGTTTGGGCTGGAAACGGGCAGGAGTCAAACATTTTCAGCTCCAAAGCTCCGATCTTTGCTTCGGATGAATATTGGTTTGGTGAAACATGAAGACCTAACAGTGACGACATGTTATCTGTTTCCTGAAGTTTCTTCTGTTCACAGCAGAAGCTTGTTGGACCGCATTGTTCTGGTTCTGTGTCCATCAGAAAAATTGCAGAATTTCTTTAAGTCGGGTTTTCAACTCCAATCCATTATAGTAGATTTTTGAAGTTAGAGAGAGGGCTTGTTTCTCTCCTTTCATTATAATTAATAACGTTTTCATGCTTTAAAGCAGCAAAAAACATTTTGTCACAATGTGCTGCCGTGACTAATTCTGACCACTTGGTGGCAGCAAATCGTCCAGCTTCTTCTCTTTGTCAGACTTTTAAAATGAATTATTTTCATCATCTAATTTTAATGCAACAAAATGTAAGTTTTCCTACTTTGTGTTTCGAGCCCAAACATGATTGTTTAGCATCAGGAGGAGAGCGCCCCCTGCTGTGTGAGGCCAGCTTTGATTATTCTGCCGCACTTTTGGGCTTTTTCGCGTTGTGTTAAAGAAATCAAACATCCTCTCTTTCTATTATGTTTCCAACCTTCGCTAGTTTTTTTCAGTCCCATTTTAAACATTTCTTTCTGACAGAAAATCAAAATACAAATTTTATCTGCTCAGAGAACAGCAGGGAAGTTTCTGGAAAGCCGACGCTCCCCTCAACAACTTGGCAAACTGAAGTTTACTGACAGAATCTGAGATGAAACCGGACCGGACCGACCGGACTGAACCCATTTGGCTCCCTTTGATTTTGGACCAAATTTCTTTTTGTCTCATTCGGGTCATCTGAAATTAATCTTTGACACCAGATAATAAATCTGTTTTCTGTTCAGCTCTGGCTGCTTTTTCCCACATCCCTGTCCTGGATCAGAGTTTCAGCTCCGACTGGATCCGGTTCCTTGGTTTGGGACCGACCGGTTCTTCAGACCGGGCGTTTAAGTTTTGACACAGATCCATAAAAAACAAATTTAGAAGAATCTGGTTAAATTTGTGGAGTGAAAATGTGATTGCGGCTCCGGGTCTCGGTTCAGATTCGGTCAGCAGGTTTTTGGCAGATGAAAAATAACATTTAAACATGGCTGCAGATTTAAGAAGTTTTTCCTCCAGGCTCCAATCCAGACCCACACAGACTGAAGAAATTAAACATATTCAGCTTTAAACGTACAACGTTTTTCACAAAATGATGAGTTAAAAGCACAGCTGCAGATTAGTCCAATTAATGCAAAGAAGGATCTTCTCATCTGGGTTTTAATGTCATGTACATTGAGCCAATATCTCAGATATTTTAATACATCCAACTGAAACTAATAACTTGAGCATTGTTCATTTTTCTTCAGTGCTTAAAAGTAGCTGATGCATCTTTACATATAGTTATTTTTTCAGTTAATTTCTCCAGGTTTAATCTGGATGATATATATCTGGGTATTCTCTGCAGGTTGAAGCAACATTAAATTGTCCGTTCTAAGCTCAGTTTTCTACATTTCTATGCAGATGATTTGCTCTTTTATATGATAGCAAAGAAAGTTCAAATTCAAATTTTGATCCTACATTACTAATCAGATTTTTGTTTGCTCCATCAGGAAACTCCAAGATGACCGTGACTGGCCATAAAAATGCACCTTTTTATTATTTTCCTTGTGATTTTGCTTGGAAGAACATGTTGACCTGAAAAAGACAGAGTATGAAACTGAATTGATCAAACTGATCTCAGATTTAAATAATGAGAAAGTTTGCATGATTGGGAACCAAACATCTCCTTGTTGTAGTTGATCAGCTTTTATAATTGTTTGATAAAGTTTTTAGCCTAAATCAACCTGTCGCTGAAATCTGCTCAGTTTGATGCTGAATGTTTCGGACTTTTTTCTGGTAACATTCAGGTTTCAGGTTAGCAGAACAGCAGGACTGAAGATTCATTTCATGGTCAAACTGAAAACGGAGCCGACGTCAAGCAGATGAAGTGATGTGAGCCGCGGGACGTCTGAGGGAAAAACACAGAAGGTCACCTGAAGCTAAAACTATGGAAACGCTTTAGCACTTTGAACGTTAAAATAAAGGACAGGTTTCCCTTTCATAAATCACTGCATCGCAGCAAACCTGCCACAATAAAAGCACCGGCCTTTGCTGCTTGTTCACGTCAGCCGCCGCAGCACCATATGGGTTTCCTGTTTCCTGTTTGGGATTTACGACCCGCTGAAGAATCAGAACCAGCAGCGGGTTCTGATTCTTCCGACTCCCACAGACCGCAAACATCGGCTAAAAAAAAACAAACCCTCATGTGTTTTATTTTGAAAGTCTGAAAGAGAAGTGAGGTAGGACTGAAGCGGTGGATCGTGTTCGCCGACCGAACGTGAACAATCAGCCAAAAATCATCATCATAGTGAGTACTGCATCAGATATAGCTCAAAGATTCAATATAGAGATTTCTTCATCAAAATAAAAGCCTCCAAAAAATAAACTTCTGTTTATTTTACAAAAACAAAAACTGATTTTTTTCATTATTTCACAACAACGTGCAAACGGATCTGGTTTTCCCACATTTGGATGCTCATTTCCCGGCAGCGGCGGGATGCTAACTGTTTGCTAGGAGACAGAGTCTTAGACACGCCCACCGACAGCAAACAAGAGGTCACAGGTCAACCGTTTGAACTCTAAAGGTGAGACAACAACATAAGGCAACGCTCGGTAACGCCGTCAGTCCGCCGGCTCTCTTCAGGTTTCCGGACGACATTCGGATCAAAACGACTCTCCTTCTGACCCGGTTACCAATTCTGATGGGTTTATGGACAGAACCAGTAAAGCATTTTAATCTTCTGCTAACAAGAGGAGAAAGAGAGGAAGCGGGATGAAACCCAACGAAGATGGGCAGAACCAACTGGACCGCAGCGTTGACGAGGCAGAGGAACCGGGTCGCTGGCAGCAGCCCAGTTCTGACATCAGAACCTTTTGGCACTCGGATGAGAACAGATGGCTGGAAATCTGATCACAGAACCTGAAGGGAACCAGTCGGTGCTTCTGTCTAGAACTCTGTCTGTCCTGACAAACAGCAACGATCCAAACTCTGTCGGCTGAAAGTTCTGGCTGACAGTGAGTCCATCATGGCTGTTTGTCTGGTTCAGGTTTGTGGTGACCGTCTATCCGACCCAAGACTAAACTGACCCTGTGGCCTTCACTGGAAGACGAGTTGTTTCGGATCGTCACGATCCGCCTTTCATCCTAAATCAGGAGCACCAGAACCCAACAGAACCAGAAGTCCCAAGGGAACCTGGAAAAAGCTTTGGTTGCTGTGGGGACCAATCAGAGTCCAGCTCATTCATGATGCCCTGCGCAGAAAGCGGTGGGAGGTGAGGGTGGAGGTCGGCCATCTTGTCTTGGGAGGGGTGGGCAGGTCCGGTCTACATGACGCTCTCAAAGATGATGACCTTGTTGTCATCAGAACCGGGTGTCAGCGAGCTCAGGGGCCCGATGTCAGGGGCCATGTACTCCAGGTGGTGTGGGCCCCACACGGGACTGGTCAGGTGGGCCCAGCGCTGCAACACAGAGAAGTCATGATCACCAACATGGCTGCACCTCTGGCTTCTCAGCCAGTCAGCATTCACCGGGGACAATGAACCCAACCCATCCGTTCCAGAACGGCAGACCTTCCTGCTGATCTCTGAAGGTCAGAGGTCAGGAGGATCTGCACTTTGACACCGATTAGTGAGAAGATCAACTGAAACAATGGAGAAACATTGACGACATTCACTAGGAACCGGAGCCAGTAGTCAGCTGGAACCGGACAGCGAAACCCGTCCCATTCCGCCCCATTCCATCCCATTCCGTCCCATTCCACCCCATTCCGCCCCATTCCGTCCCATTCCGCCCCATTCCATCCCATTCCACCCCATTCCACCCCATTCCGCCCCATTCCGTCCCATTCCGCCCCATTCCGTCCCATTCCGCCCCATTCCGTCCCATTCCACCCCATTCCGTCCCATTCCGTCCCTTCCTATTCCATCCCATTCCGTCCCATTCCACCCCATTCCACCCCATTCCGTCCCTTCCTATTCCATCCCATTCCGCCCCATTCCGTCTCCCTTCCCATCTTGAATACAAAGAAATATATATTATATTTTCTCCGTTGATGCGACGGTAATTAACGAGGCGTGAAGTTTACAATCCCAGCTGTATCAGTATTTACACAGTTTACTTAAATACTCTTCTTCTTGCTGACCTTACTTGCACACTATTGCCCCCTGCTGTTACTGAAAATGATGGGTTACAGGTCTTGCTGTAACAAATGAACATATTTGTCTCATGTGCATTTAATAAACCACCAAGTTTGAGATGCTATCTTCTGTAACTGAAGAGTTCTCGTGTTTTCTTGGTTCTTCTCCATCCTGACTGACCTCTTTGATGGTTCCTTTGGCTCTGAAGAACTTGTAGAGGAGGCTGACGGGGATGCAGAGCATGGAGGACAGAGCCAGGCACCAGCCGATCACCTCGCCCCACCACGGGTACACGTACACCGTGTTGTAGGTCAGCGGCTTGTAGTTAACCAGGTGGAACAGGAAGATGCCCTAATGTGGCAGAGGAGTCGTGTTACTGGGGCTGTATTTGGTGACGGACAGGAAGCTGTGGGTCTCACCATGCAGACGCACGGCGTGATGAACGACCAGCACCACTTCATCCAGGGGAACGGCCGGTAGCCGATCATACGGGCCACGTCATCCATGAACCGGTCCGCACCTGCAGAGACACCATCAGCTGGGACACAACCACACACCTGGTTCACACACCTGTCTCAGCCTGGGCTAGCAACAGGCGCCTCCTAGCTGCCATCACAGAGTATTACAACTGCTCTCACTATAATGTCCGGCTGAGCTACATTTCTGCGGTCAGAACCTCCTCAGCAGGAATGTTTTTGGTTCCTTAAGGAGCTCAGCTCCAGAAGTCTGTGGTTCTGTCAGGACGGCGGTCCATCAACTCCAAAATGCAAAACGTCTGTAGTCAGCCAGGACCACTGGAGCCCCACCTGACCTCTGACCCCACCCACTGCTTCAGGTCACATGCAGGTGTTTCATTTAAAAATGAGAATAACGCATTCAGTAGCAGTTTGATTTATCAAATGTTAATTTAAAGAAAAAAAGAAAAATTACAAGATGTTTTTTTTGACAGAAAGACAAAAAGTCCCAAAATCTCCAAATTTAAACTGAAGGCTCTGAACTTTGACCTTTACTTGGAGTTAAAATCTGATCTCATGTCCTATTTAAGGATCACTCAGCTGCACCCTGCAATGTAACACCATAGTGTGTGTGTGTGTGTGTGTGTGTGTGTGTGTGTGTGTGTGTTACATACCGTAGACCCAGGCAACTACAATACATTCCCAGAACGACTGCCACAGCAGCGTCATGCCACTGGCTGAGTAATAGTCAAACAACTGGAAGACGTACATTCCTCCCTGCAGAAACATATCCAAATATTAACAGTCTCCTTCCCCAGCGTTTGGACTCCTGCAGCTAAAACTGAGCAGGTGAAAGTTTCTGTGCTGACCTGCGTCACCATGGAGAGGTCAATGATGAAGCACAGTAAACAGCAGATCGCCACGGCGATCTCACGTTTGTAGCGGTGGTAATATTTCCCAGGAAACAGGTCTAGAATCCCCGTGACGAATCCCTCCACCCCGACAAACTGCAGGAACACAAAACATTAGAGCTGGAAGGTCTGAGCCTCCCTGAAGGCATCACCAGGCATCGCCTTCATCACAATGATCCAACCGCATCAGAACAGGAAGGCTGAGAAATGATTCCTGGCCACCACGGATTCGTTCTTTAATTCAAAAGGTAAAATTATAAAATATTTTTTTCTGCAGTTTTAGGACTGGAGACAGAAATAATTAATCAAAAATGTTTGAAAATCTTTAAATTTAAATTTTTTTATTATCAGGTTTTTACACATTTGGGGATATTTCTGTGTGTTAAATACAAAGTAAAGTTTATCTTAAATAAATTGTAAAAAATTAGTCAATCTGAAAACACATCCTGAAAAGAACAGACTAACTGATTAAAACAGTTAGCCTCGTTTCACAATTAATAATTATCCCAAATTAAATTATTATTTGGGATAATTATGGTCAGCAGGTGACGAACCATATTATCAGTTTATTATTGTTTATTGTTTTATTTTCTGTAGTTATGAGGTGGGGGCGTCCAGTCCAGACCCTCAGTCAGTAAAAATGGACAATACAAACCCTAACCCTAATCTGACCCTAATCTGACCCTATTCTAACCCTAATCTGCATCAAGTACATGTGGCAGATTTAACCAGAGGTCGTTTTATCTTCACTTCCTGACAAATTGATGGAATAAAACTGAATTAAAACTTAATTTACGTCATGGTGAAATGACTAAGCGCTGCAGAATTAATCAAACTTGAGAGATGAGTTTGTAGGTGTTCTTGGTCACCTGACTGTCGAGTCCAAGCAGCAGCAACATGAAGAAGAAGAGCGCCGCCCAGAGCGGAGCCACCGGCATCAGACTGACCGCCTTTGGATACGCAATGAAGGCCAGACCTGGACCTGAAACACCGACAGGACGGACTCATCGACACGCCGTAGAGTAAAGCACAATATTTAAAACCTTTAAAGCTATGCTGAACTCATTAAAGCTTGTGATTTGTGAAGTCTTTATTTCCTTTGTGAATGCACTAATATGGTTCTTTATTGAACATTGACATATCAACAAAAAATTTCACACTCTAGGTTTCAAATATTCTGCTTTCAATGTAGGATAATTTAGTCCATGTTGAGCATCGAAGTTTTTAAATTAGAGCTAATTAAAGATGCTAAACATCAAAATATTTGGTGGAATGGGATCAATCTGAAGCTAACTTCAGCTTCTTAGGGTTCTGACGTTAGCTAACGGCCTCACGTTGGATTACAGTAAACTCTGTCAAAAAACACGTCAAACCATCTAACGCAGTGGTCCCCAAAGTGGGTCCTGGAGGGCCAGAATCCTGCATGTTTTAGTTCTCTCTCTGGTTTAGCACACCTGGATCAAATGATGCTCATTAGAGGCCTAAGAGGAACATCGACCTGCTGAAAAGGTTGTTACTACCACCAGGAAGTAGCCACCGCTGGTTGAGCTGCAGAGTAAATGTTGGCACTAAACTCGGCCGCATTGAGGCTGAGCGGAGTCTGGGCAGGTTTTACCTGATTCAGCCACCTGGGAGACGTCGACTCCCTGCTCAGCCGCCATGAAGCCCAGGATGGAAAAAACCACGAAGCCAGAAAAGAAGCTGGTGCCGCTGTTGATGAGCGCCAGGACGAAGGCGTCCCTGCAGAGCAGCAGAAGAAGAAAATAAGAACCTCTGAGCAACGCTGCGGTCCGGTTCCATCAACACCAGCTGACCCGGACCCCAGTACTGCATTAAGGTTCTGTCCGGTTCTGTCTGGTTCTGTCTGGTTCTAAGGTCCAGTCCTGCGGTTCTGGTTACTTGTAGCAGTCGTTGTTGAAGCGGTTGTAGCTTCCTAGAGCGGTCAGCGCTCCCAGTCCGATGGCGTAGGAGAAGAAGATCTGCGTGCCGGCGTCTATCCACACCTGTGGGGTCAAAGGTCACAGGTGAGAGGTCTTTTATTTCATAATCCAATTCACAACCACAGTCATGTCAAGGCACAAAAAATAATTTGAGTCCAACCACTCCTTCGTTCCTGAGTATTGAAACATTTCTGAGGAAACCCAGCAGAGCATCGAGTCATTCGTTCCCTGGACCAGCAGGGGGCGCTCGTGTTGTGTCATTAACTTTACAACAATCCCTCAACCAAGCATGCATGTAGTGACAGTGGATAGGAAGAACTCCCCTTTAACAGGAAGAACTGTTCATCAGGAAATTTCATAACCAACAGTCCCATAAGTTGGTAGCACAAGAGTGGCTTTCATTTCCATGAAAATCTGCTTTTCCAAAATCCAAAACTTTTCTCTAACGACTTAAGAGGAAAAATATGAGTTTAGGTTAACGGAAAGCAGATGTGTTGTTCCTCACAGGCAGTGCTCAGGGCAAAGCCGCCCACAGGCTGGACCAACCTGAGCCTCCCCCAGTTTGGACCAGTCCGGTTTGATGTAGTACATGATGCCGTTGTAAGCTCCAGGAAGCGTGACGCCTCGCACCAGCAGGATGATGAGAACCACGTAGGGAAAGGTTGCTGTGAAGTAAACGATCTGAAACAGAACCAGCAGAACCGGCAGAACCGGCAGAACCGGCAGAACCGGAGTTAGGGTTTGATCCTGCAGGAAACTAGAAACAACCCAGCCAGCATGCCTAGGTGGGACCCATGTGGGGACAAGGAGGGCAGACTATATGGGTCCCATATGGGTTTGTCCGCGGGTTCCACGATGGCCCCACATGGGTTTGCCCATGTAGGGCCACAGCCCACATGGGCCCTGCATGGGCCCTAATTGGACAAAACCCATGTGGGCCACCACCATATAGGGCCCATGCAGGGCCCATGTGGGCTCTGGCCCTACATGGGCAAACCCATGTGGGGCCATCATGGAACCCGCGGACAAACCCATATGGGACCCATATAGTCTGCCCTCCTTTTCCCCACATGGGGCCCACCTAGGCATGCTGGCTGGGAAGAAGTCTCCAGCAACCATTTAAGAGACTAAAATAGAATGTTTGGACCAGTTCTGCTGCTTAACCGATCATGTAAAATGCCTGAGAACTTTCCAGAAATATTGCATCAGACGTTACAAACGTTACTATAAAAACAATTCATAAAAATGTTTTTGTTAAAGACGTTCATACAACATTTTACAGTGTTATTATTAGGAAGGATTCAACTTTAGGATTCAGAACAAACATCCAACCAACCAACCATCCATCCATCCATCCATCCATCCATCCATCCATCCATCCATCCATCCATCCATCCATCCATCCATCCGACCCACCGACCGACCGACCGACCGACCATCACAAACTAAAGAATCAATCTGGTCCTTCAGTGATTTTCCACAGTAACAAACTGAAATGGTTCAGCAGAGACAGAATCAACTTTGTCCCCCCTGACTTCTGTCCGACATCGGAAGCGTGGGTAGAGGACACATTGAACTGAGTCATCACTTGTTGCTCAGTCACTGATTTGTTTTTCCAGAGCATATCGTTTTCCTGAAATATGAAGCAACGTTGATGAGTCTGAACTGACTCATGAACCAACCACCCATCCATCCATGGTTGGTTGGGGAGATGGTTGGCGTAGCACTACGCTCTACAAGTTCAGATTTGTCTAAGTTGGTTAAAATTTACATATTAAGCTGAGGATAATGTCAAATATCTTTTGAGTTGTTGAAGTTTCCTCATGCCCAAACACATGGTGGTGAATGGTTTGAATAGAGAGGAGCAATCTTCTGCCCTGTGCCACACTGACCCAGACTGAGGGGCATTTTGGTGGTGTTGCTCGTCGGACCAGATAGTCGAGGTCTCGCTCATTCTTGGCATAAAGTTTGATGCCATCCATGGAGAGTCGATGCTGGCTCCTCTTCAACATCAGTATCCTTCACCAGTCTGCAAGCCGCTCTAACCAAGATGGTTCTGACCCATCCAGACCAGTAGTGTCGTCTTTCTTACTGGTTTTACCATCAAGTCCATAGAGCTGCTCCGACCCACCAGGGACTGAGTCCTGCTGTGATACACTCCCTTGTTTCACTGATTTAATTTTACTTTTCACTTGGTTGATTTATTTATTTAGTTTATTTTTTGGTTAATATGTTTGCATTTTGAGGAAAATTTGTAAAGGGTTAGGGGTTAGACATTAGAGGAGTGAGAAGTGGGATTGCAAGATTCTCTCTGTCCCTCTGCTGGGCTCTTCTTTCAGCCTCCTGCTGATGAACAACACCAGCGGCTGTTTGTGTTGGGACTGAGAGTCGTGTGAGCGCCGTGTGTAAAGTGGATCTGACAAAACATCGTCAGATGAAGACAGACGATAAAAAGTGACAAATTCCTCTGAAAACCAGAACCTAAGGGTTGGAGAAGGCAATAAAGAAACCAATAACCCTCCATCGGGCTTCATGGTCTCCAGCTAAAGACCCTCATCTTTTGCTGATTAAAATAATATTTAATAAACTCCTTGAAACAAGATTTAGCAAAACACCTTTGATGTCAAAGTAGCAGAAACGTCCAAGAACGTTCCTGGAGAAAAGTTTGATGTCAGACGAGTTGAACATTGAGATGTTTGGATGCAACATCCGTTTATTTAGAAGAGTAACTTTAAGAACGAGAGACTACTTCACAAACATGGAGGAGACAGCATCATGATGTGGGATTTGGATGGAAACCAATCAACTGCCCATCCAGAATGAAGCCAGAAGGTTGCTAATGCTCTGGCTCATGTGATCCTGCACTAATGTCCAGATCATGGTTTTAAAAAACTGTTGCTGAGGTTTGCTGTAGGATCTCTCAGAGCGGATCTCGATGTTTCTGGAGAGCCAAGCGGTGAAGGTGGAGCCTGGATCCACCATCTGACCTTCTGCTTTCTAACACTTTCTGCTTCTGGACCAGAACTTTCTGGAAGTTCTTCAGGTGCCGGTTCTGAACCCGGCAGCGCTCGTCTCCCTCAGCATCTGGATGTTTCTGTGTTTGGTATTTTCCCAGCATCTGATGGCTGCAGATGCAGCATCGCAGCAGTACAGCTCAACTTGCGGCCTCTCAATCACGTCCCACTGCAGACAAGCTGCCTTCCTCTCAGCCGGCGAATCGCGTCCCGCCACCTCACAGGGCCTCAATGCCTCCCCCCAAGGTCGTCATAGCAACTCTGAACCGGTCATGTGACTGATTCATCCAGGGTGAATCAGAGGTGTCAGCTGAGTATTTAAAGGGGCGGTGCGGCATTTCCCCCCTGACTCAGACTCACATGTTTCTGTTTTACATGTTGGACAAAAATCCAGCAGGAGAGAAAATCTGGAAACTTCCTGCAAATGAATATTCATAAAAATAAAAACTAAAGATGATAAAGGGAGCAGGTCTCTGCTGGCCGACGTCTTTCAACTGAAGCACATTCAATATTTCAATGTTTTATGTTTATCACATCATAAACACCTGCAGGGAACCCCA